>NW_004567111.1:40812080-40867421 GCF_000260355.1 Condylura cristata
TCATGAGGAATTTTTAATACTGTATTCCACTTTTCCAAGTTCTAGAATTTATAGGATTTCCTATTTTTGAACAAGTGCTGAGTAGAAAAGAGAAGCAGCCTTGCTCTTTGCAGTCTGGTATTTCGTTGAGTAAAATGGGTCGGTAACTACACTGAGAGATCACTCCAGCTCCAGTGCTTTTACTGTGTCCATTCTCAGTGTTTTTCTCTGGGATCTTTGAGCTGCTTTTCTTTCTTAGCTGTACCCTACTTCTTTTTTACAGTGTGAAACTAACAAGATGAAAAGGCTAGAAGCAGCCAGGGAGTGCACACCTGGCTACTGAGATTTAGTATTGACATTTAGTATTGACGTTTTGCCAAGGACAAAAGACTGCATTAAAAAAAAAGGGGCAAACATAAAGCAGGAGGGGACCGGACATGGGGTGGAGCGGGGCTCTGACAGCAGCCAGGCGTCCACAGGCAGCTGCCAGCTTCCCAAGAGCAAGCAGCACAGGGACGGGCGTCCGCAGGGCCTCCACTAAGGTAAAACCCCGTATGAAGCACCATGCTGTGCAGTTGTTTGTTCTTACTGTAAAATGAATTTCTCTTGGTTTTTATTCTTTCCTCTCGAGACTGACAGAATACGGTTGGGTGGGAAGAAAAAAATTAGAGGGACGTGTAGCCTTCCTAGTTATGATTAACATTTAAATATTCACTGAGGCAACATGGCTTTTTTTTTTTTTAAGGTTATAAATGTCAAAAAGATTGTTCCTTCGTCGCAAAAACATGGACAGAGCTTCTGAAACATGTGAGAGAAGACCATAAAGGTAAGGCAGTCACGAATGGCTTGGCATAAGTATCTGCCTCACTGGAACTGACCTATTCCCTGAATACTTAGTCTAAAATGAGAGTGCTTCTGTGGTCGGGTTTTAAAGTGCAGGACCTCAGCTGTCTGACAACTGAACAGAGCACTGTGGGGTCTAGGTTGGGAAGAGCTGCTCTACGGCTTTCACAAGTGAGGATCTGGGGAAGCGCTAGTGTTCTTTGGGACAGTTTAGGGAACAGTCTATTTCTCCACTCGCCCAACAGTTACCAGGCTCCCCAGCCCCTTGACAAGAGGACAAAGTGACTTATGCTATAGAAAACCTGGGAGAATTGACACTTTGAAGACTAAGAACTGAAGTTAGGTTCCTCTGAAATTTCTGATTTATTTATAATCATAATGTCTTAGGCATGGAATGCATGTATATTCAATAATCTTTATATGGTAGTACCTAGGAGAATTTGTTAACTTTGTTTCCTTCACCAGAGGAAATAATATGTGAAGTATGCCAGAAAACATTTAAACGCAAAGATTACCTTAAGCAACATATGAAGACTCATGCTACAGAAAGGACCGTCTGTCGATGTCCAAGGGAAGGCTGTGGTAGAACCTATACAACTCTATTTAATCTCCAGAGCCACATTCTCTCTTTTCATGAGGAAAGACGTCCATTTGTGTGTGAACATGCTGGCTGTGGCAAAACATTTGCAATGAAAGTAAGTACTCACACTCACAGATGCAGTCTTTCAGGTCTGTGTCTTTGCACCTGGGCTTCTGGCGCCCCGACTCCAAGATGGTGTTCTGGCACCTACACATGGGGAAGGCCGGATGAGTCGGACTCTGGCTCTTCCACCCTTTAGTCAGTGGTTCTTGACCAGAGTCTGAGGAATAACCAGATTTGCTTGTGCCAGTAGTTCTGTGACCCTGCACTAAGAACATCACAGCACCTGGGAACGTACTAGAAATGTACATGTACAGACCCCGCTCTAGACTTAATATTCTAGGTGGGCCCAGTAATGTATGTTTTACCCAACTCTCCAGGTGATTCTGTACGTGATCTGAGTGAGACCTAAGGGCCTGTTGTACTGAGTGTGACCTAATGGCCTGTTGTACTATAGGCTTAGGTGTAAGTTGTATGCTGGCACTTTGGGTGTCTTTTTGGATCGCCACCACCTGAGTCTTCCTTTTAGGCTATCATTAACCTAGGAACTGAGATGGGAAGAGGGCAGCAAGCACAAGAGGGAATCACAACACTTTGGGAACCTAGTCTAGATCTTGGTGTGGTTCAAGTAGGACATGACAGTAAGTGCAGGCCTGTGTGGTTTGCAAACTGAACTGCCGAGGCTCTTAACAAGCGCTTATAAGAAAGACTAAGGAGAGAAATGAGGTTCCGAACCATGGTTAGTGTTATTATCAAGGATTTTCTGCTGGGTGTTTGGGAATACTTTTGACATAGATTCAGTTAAAAGACCTTCCTTGGACCCTCGCTGGTGGCTCAGCAGGTTAAAGTGCAACACTATAAAGCTCTCTACAGCCACTGCAGCGCTAATTCAATCCCCAGCCAGGGAGCTGACCTACATGGTGTGACAGGCCTCTTCTGACCACCTGCTGCTCCCCTCAGCAGTGTATTTTAGTACATCTGCCTGTTCTGCTCCTCACTATGTCTCTGGTGAAATCTCTCATCCCTTCACCTCTGGCCTGTACCCTAGTTCCTATATGTGTAAATATATAGATCTTTAAAAAAAAAAAAAGAACTTCCTTACACTTAGAATAGTTCATTCAGAACTGGTTGACCATTTTGGGTCCCCCACATTAAGTCCCCCTTACTTATGAGAGAACTAAGAAGCTACAGGAGAGTCAGACTCTGAATTCCTAACCTGGATCCTCAGATAAAGAAGTGGTTGAAGTCCAGGATTTGAGGAAGAATTCTGCGCTGGTGGGGCTCCTTTAATGTACAGGCAAATTCCTCACCAACATAACTGGTTTATTTAAATAAGTCATGGAATTTTCATATAAATAGACAACAAATGGCAAATACATGTTTTTTCTTTTTCCTTCATTACAGCAAAGTCTTACCAGGCATGTAGTTGTACATGATCCTGATAAGAAGAAAATGAAGCCCAAGGTAAGTTGAAACAACTTAGGCAAGCTGTTCATTTTAAAACAAACTGCTTAAGCCAACTGCAGTCTACTTAGAATATTTTCAAGCACATACTATTGTGCGGATCTGTGCTACTGTCAAAAATAATTACATGAATTTCATGTTCTTAATAAAGGAGTATTGTATACCTATCAGATGTATATGAATTGTGAAATTAGTCCGGATAATTTTAATTTTGAATTCTAATTGCCTGTTTGCCTTATCTCCAAAGGTGAAACGATCTCGTGAAAAACGGAGTTTGGCCTCTCATCTCAGTGGTTATATACCTCCTAAAAAGAAACAAGAACAAGGCTCATCTTTACCTACAAACAGAGAGTCACTCAGCTGTACTGGAGGCCAGGTGCTCTCGACAGCTGCAGTGCTTGCTCTCAGCTAGTGCTGGGCTGCTTTGTTGAAAGGACTACAGACCAGCCAGCTCAGTTATTTTTCTCAGAAGCCCCCTCCCTTTTTATATTAAAATCACTGATGCAGAACATCTGATTCTCTGTCACGCCCATGTTCTTTGTTGGCCGTGTCTTCATTCTGGGTTCCTTGCAGTTCTTTATATGCTTTCTCTTCCTTTTGGCTCAAAGGTCGAAGAACACACATTACAGCTTTTCCTCCTCTAGCAGGTTGTGGCCTGGATGAGAATGTAGCTATTCCAGGCATAGTCTGAAGTATCTGATCAAATATCTCCTCCTAAAAGAGGGAAAACAAATAAGATTAGTTAAGACAAATGTGATATTAACTCCTTCTAGTGTTAGTGCTCTAATATCCATAAAAGGCAGCATTACTGAAGCACTATTTAAGTGATTAGCTAAAATCAATCTCTACATTTCTAGTTAAACTGAGTGAAACCAGTATAATGACCAGTAAGTTATACAAACTACATTCAACTACACTAATGCACGCAAGGGTTGCTGCTTCCAAACCCGCAGTGTGTGAAGCGCGGTGGGTAGCCTTGGCCCCAGACTGCCTCTTGTAAAGAACAAAAGAAGTGGGTTGGGGCATTGGCAGAGTGCATCCGTGTCGGCTCAGTGTAGACCCGACCACTCACACAGACTCACGTGAGGTGATTAGAAAAACAGTTCTAGAGATCTAGGCACACAGAATTCTATCAACTAGAATTGGAACCTTTTCGTTGCTGAAAGTTATGTAAGTCTAGAAGTGAAACAGATGTTTCAACTTAACTGGGGATAGTCAACCGATAGACACCTCCTAAAAGACAATCTGACTTTCTATATAATACTTCTCGTGGGCATTTATAGAGTATACAAAATTGGCAAATTGAATCGCTATAAAATCTAGCTTATTTAAATGTTAGATATTCCCTAATTTGTAAAATGCAACAGTATAGTCTTTGTGAAGTAAAATGTTTTCACACGGCAAATGCTTATTGCTACTATGCAAAATGTATATACATTTTGTTTACATTCTGAAAAATACACTGGAAAGCTATTATCACTGGATAGAATAAATAGTCACTTTCCTTTGCTTTTACATTTCCAGACTTTCTACAATTGTATTTTTTGACCAGAAAACAAACACACGAGCTGTTGTGCATACCTACTTTTACTTACCATTTTATTTTCTGGCTCTTCTTTGTTTTTCCCTTTCTTTATAGTAATTTGAACTTTGTATTTTCTCTCAATCCACTGTTGAATCTGTTTACTCTTTGTGTTCAAGTCATGTTGCCCAATAGTTGAAGAAAACGTTAGTTCCTTTGTCAGGGTAGGCCCTAGTTTGAAACAGTGAGAGTTAGTGCTAGTACTATTTACTAATCTATTTACAAGTCCTGAACTTGACCACATTGTAAAATCTTAGGTGGCTACTTCGACCCAAACTATTCTCTTTTCTGATTTATTTTCACATAACAGTACATATACCTCTTTAAACAGATGACTAAGACATAAAAGTACTGATTTTTTTTTTTACCTGCCAAGAAGAGTACTTAAATATGAGTCCCTTCCATTTTCTGTTAGCAACATTTAAAAACACCAAAAGAATGGTTCATTGAAAATAAGTCTAGGGGGCCTCCATGATGGTGTAGGGCCAGACAGCCCTATCACGTTATTACCAGCCACTGCACGCTTTCAATCCTTGGGCTGGCCAAGGAGCTGACCCACATGGTGCAACGACCCCTCCTGTCTCACCCGCTGCTCCCTTCAGCACTGTACTTCCATACATCTGTCTGTTCTGTTCCCCACTCTGTCTCTGGTCAATCCTCTCATCCCCTCCCTTACCTCTGACCTACAACCAGTTCTTGTTATGTCTAAATAAATTTTTAAAAAATAGTAAGTTTAGGGCCCTCCCTGGTGGTGCAGTGGGTTAAAGCACGGCACTAAAAAGCTAAAGCCACTTTAGCATGAGTTGGATCCCCGTCTGCCCCAGAGGTGACCCACATGGTGTGGCAGACCACTCCAGGTCCGCCCGCTGCTCCCCTCAACAGTGTATTTCGATGATCTGCCTGTTCTGCTCCCCACTCTGGTGAGTCCTCTCACCATCCCTGTACCTCTGACCTGTACCCCAGTTCTGTATGCACAAATAAATCTTTAAAAAAAAATAGTAAGTTTAGCTTTACAATAAAACACTAATTAAAGGCATTGGGACTACTGAGTCTTCATATGGAAGAAATTGCACACAAGAACTTCCCCACATGGACTGTCAAGCATGAAAATATACAACTTTAAAGCAAATAGAGAATTAATGTCTGTGACCTCAGGATAAAGGAAGTATTTCATTAAGAGATGTCTGATAATGTTCTATATCAAAAACACTACTGGGTAATAAAAAGCAAAAATGATAAATCTTAGGTGGGATAGTGTTTTTGCATCATGCAAAACAGAATCCTAGGTATCAGGAATAAACTATCAAAGCAGGAAGATGGAAGTATGAACAGATAACTCACAGGAGACAAATGAAAATGATAACAGGTTCTTACCCATCAGTATTGCAAAAGTCTAACAATACCAAGTATGGGTGAGGATGTAGAGAAATTTCACACAGTGCTGATGTATGGGGGTGATGAGTTGCCCCATAGTATATGGAAAGTACAAAAGACAAAACTGATGGATATGCTCATCATTCAAATGATTAAAAACTGGAAGCAAGTCCAGTGTTCATAGAAACTGATGGTATATTCCTATGATGAAATATCACTTGACAATTATAATTAGCTATAGCTGTTAACAAACAGCATGAAGATAGAGTGTACTGATTCTAATTTTTATGCACACAAAACTATTCCTTTTATGAGTGTATTTGTGTGAAACGAGTTTAACAACTGAGTCACGGCCTACGCTGAGTCACGGGAGTGCAGATGCACTTCTGGGAAGGGAAGATGGAAAGGGAGAAGGCACATGGGGTTGACTTTTTCCATAAAGTTTGCCTTGTTTCAAAAATCTTAAGTATGACATGACAATACTTTTTGTTTGGGATGGTGGGTAACAGGTACTCACAGTATTTTATTTTTTCTATATGCTTTTTTTTTAAAGATTTTATTTATTCATTCATACAGAACTGGGGTACAAGTCAGAGGTGCAGGTGAGAGGATTCACCAGAGACAGAGTGGGGAGCAGGACAGGCAGACTGACAATGTACACTGCTGAGGGGAGCAGCAGAAGGGTCAGGAGAGGTCTGTCACGCCATGTGGTCACCTCTGGGGCTGGGCGATCGAACTCACACTGAAGTGGCTGCAGCTAGCTTGCAGTCCTAACCCGTTGTGCCACCAGGGAGGGCCCATCTATATGCTTTTTAATTTCCAAAATGAAATAGTATTTCTAAGAAAGAGTTCTTTTATTAACACTTTCATGCTTCTTTAGAACTCCCACTTGTTGGTCCCAGTTCTCCAGCAAAGGAACCCTTTAGACAAATTAGTCCTTCTAATAGCTCTGAATCAATGTGTCTCCTCCAAGCTGCTTCAGTCTGTTCAACATATTACCCCTGTGATACAGTTTAGTGTTCTTACATGCTAGTTGGTCTGCTTCTTTTGTTTAACAATCAACATCCTTGTTAAATGTGGCATTCCAAAACTGAGCCACAGAAGTGTGAGATTTTCTCAAGTTCCCAGTGGAACTCTAGAACTATCTCATTGACCCTTGTGCCAGTACATTCCCAAAAAACAATCTTTCATAGTGATTAGTATTAACAGCAATCAGGAAAACTAACACCCTCACTTAATATCCAATCCCAGGCTTCTGTAGGGTTTAAATGACAAGTGCTTTGGTAGGGTGAGTGGTCAACATGAATGTCTACATAATTATTGAACCAACAATGATCTCCCATGTCCCCCGCATGGAAGAGAGTATGAATCACTTCAAAATTTAATTAACCAATTAATTAGATGTAATTAACCAAATGCCCTCACCTTCGAGATGTGGGTGGGGAGGAAGGGGGAAGACAGGTAAGTGGCCCAGGACTTGAATCCATCTCTTCTAAGCGTCTCATTAGCCCCAGTAATGAGTCTGCCTGCCCTCCGCTTTAGGAGACAAAGCTAAGGCCAAATGGGGAAAATGAGTCCCTGTCATTTTGGTTGTGGCTTTTTTTTAAATCTCTCCTTTTACATGGTTTAAAGGAAGAGAAAAACGGGCATAGGGCAGACAGAAATAAAGGGGGGCGGGAGGAAAGAATGAAAACAAATGATGGGTGAAAAAAATGCCCTGGAAATGATGGTCAAACCATGAATTTTCCAGTTTTTTTAGTTCCCTGCTATCACAGACACTCTGGCAAATGCCAGAGCTTAAACTGTTGACTTGGAGACCTTAGGAGACGAGACAAAGAGCGAAACACCTACCAGTTTTAGACTTAGCCTTCTCCAGCTCTCTAAGTCTCAACCGTTCTTCGTAGATCTGAGCCCCCGTCAGGAGCTGGTACTCTGGGGGCTCTGTGGTGGTGTTTCTCTTCACCAGCCTCAGGTCGCTCTTGTCCAAGAGTCGAATCACCTCTGCTCTGTGCATGTTTCCCAAGTCATTGCCCTTCTCATCAAGCACATGAATGATTCGGTCATGAATTTTTCTTCCAATGTTACTGAAAGTTGTGTCATTCTTTTTCTTCTTTGTCGTTTCAACCTCAGTACCTTCCACAGAACTGAAAGCTTTTGCGTGAATTCGGCAGCACAGCCGGGAGGCAGGAGCAACAAGGGCCAAGTGCGCTGGTGCTGTTTGCTGCACCAGGTATTTCCCCAAACATCTTCGAGTGAAAGTACTTTCAGTCTTTATAGTCTCTAGTACTAACCTCTTCAGAAAAAGAGTAGCCATCCTAAAAAGTAGAACGCTCATTAACGTTCAATCACTTATTGACATTGTGGCTTGACATTGTGTTTCCTGGAAGGAGCATTTGAGGCTGTGGGGACCATGACATCTGTGAATGTTCTGGATCCATACATGAAAATTTACACACTGGGTAAAACTTAGGAGAGCAGTTCTGAAGGAGTGATGGGAAGATCCATTCATAGCACTCAGGATGCACCAAGAATTACTAGAGAATTAAGAACTCAGAGAGTAGGCAAAGAAGATAGAGGAAGGGATGAAATGCCATCCTCTCCTCCCTAGAGGTTCATCCCAAAGAGTGGCCCCTGAGTCACTCGCATGAGGATGACCAGAGGTTAAACTGGAAATCCTCGGTCTTCCCTGTCATCTGTGACAACGCAACCTTCAGCAATTCATCAGCAAACCCTGTCATTCAGCCTTTAAAATGCCATCATCTCTCATCTGGATTACAGTAACAGCCTCCTGACTGGCCTCCCCGCTTCTGCTCACCTGACTTATTACCTACATGTGCTCAGAATGGTACTTCAAAACGCTTAAGATCACACCTGCTCTTGTTCGCAACCCTCCACTGGCTCCCATCTCACTAAGAGTAAAAGCCAAATAAAAGCCACAGAAAGGCCTACACGGCCTTCCGTGGCCCGGCTCCTGCCCTGTGTTTGTGGCCCCTTCCTCCAGTTCTCCCTTGCAAGCACTGCACATTCTTCTCCTTTGGGTGCCGACACCACACCAAGAAGTGCCCGTCCCTTAGACAGCTGCAT
Source organism: Condylura cristata (assembly GCF_000260355.1). Classification (NCBI taxonomy): domain Eukaryota; kingdom Metazoa; phylum Chordata; class Mammalia; order Eulipotyphla; family Talpidae; genus Condylura; species Condylura cristata. The sequence continues at coordinate 40,821,047 of NW_004567111.1, forward strand.
GGTTCACCTGCGTTAGGTCTCTGCTCAAATGTAATGACTCACTTAAGCCTTCTCTGTCCACTCTATTTTTGAAAAACAGCACAGCCCAGCACTTTCAAACCTATTACCTCGCCTTCTGAAAAAATGTACTACCTGACATGTATATTTACTTACACATGTTCATTATCTCTTCTTACTAGGATGTAAGTTCCATAAGAAAATGTAATTTATCCATTTCTTTCACTGCAGTGTTCCTAACACTAGAGCCTGGCTCGACACGTACAGTGAGCAGCTGGCTAAATGAGCCATAGGAAACTGCAGGATGGCCAGGTATGCTGGCATCGAACCTCTTGGTTTCTGGGTACTTCACTCCCCTCCAATACACACAAATGTTGGTAAGTTGCACCCCTCACATTTCCAGCTGGCATTTCAAATGTCCACCAAGGTTAGCAAGTATAGGGTAAATGACATGGTCAGAATTTAGTGCCACTGGCCTCTGTGGCTGTCACCTGTGGCCTTAAATGTAGGAAGCGCTTGGGAGTGTGGGCTCAGGCATGGGTGGGCGCCTGGGGTATGGCGTGGGTGTGCGTACGTGGACGCACCTGAGCCTGGAGTCTGTGGCTACAAGGGTGGCATCACAGAGGATGACGCTACAAGAGAATGTCAGCGTGCCCAAGGAGCAAGTTAAGATTCGCTGGGGCTGGAAGGCCCGCAAGCCTCCCAGTCCCCAGAGCCCCCTGCCTGCCCTGCACCTGGCTGCCTCACTACAAATGCTGTAGAAAGATCATTAAGCCTGAAAAAGCCACGAAGGGCTCCAGGACTCTCCTTTACCGTCTCCAGAATCAATCAAGAACCTGACCCGGTCTTGTTGCCGCACTGTGAGTCTATAGCTAGTTGTTTCACCCACACTGAATGAGGTGAATTAACAGGTAATCATGAAGTGGTTGGAAACACTAGTTATAACACTGTAGCTTTAAACTAGTAAAGTTGAAGATATATGTCTCTACAAAATAAACTCTTAGTAGATAAAAATGTCAATATAAAGTTAAAATCCTATGTTATGGGTGATTTGGTGATGGGAAGCCCAAGGGGAATACAACTGGGAGGGAAAAATGCACAAAATGATGTAAAAATGAACTATCATATTATTAACAACAAATGTTAAAGTTGAAGTACAAGTATCAACATAATTTAAAAGCTTTTATTAGGAAAAAATTCAAACATATTTAGAAAAGACTAGTATAATAAACTCAATCACTCAGCCTCCTAGTTAACAGCACATGACCAAACTTTTTACATCTCTATCACTCACCTGCTTCCCCCAGCCATCCATGAACTATTTCCAAGTAAATCCTGTCTCATCAGTAAATAAGTATTCCAGTATGCCAGCTCTGAGTAAGGACTCTGGCCATAAGTTACAAAACCATTATGCCAGCTAATAAATATTCCTCTATATCATCAAATATTCAGTTTTCAGATATCCTTAATAGTATTTTTGCTTTGTTTGTTCACATTTCATTTACACTTTGGTAGCACGAAGAGACTCCCAACTAGTCAAATGCATGAGAGTTTAAACATTAAGAAATAATGGCTGAAAATCATTCAAATACAATGAATATACCAAAAAAAAAGATCATTTACAGCACTCTGTGACTGTTACCCTGAACTCCTAATTTTGAAAACTGATAAAGAAAAAAAAAGTATTCTTCCTTCTAAGGAAGAACTGTAATCATCTCCTGAAGAGGGTAAATTCTTCTTGAGAGAATGCCAGCTAGTTATTAGAGAGGACAAGTTAAAGGAATTTGAAAATTAGCAGTTTTGTCACTTCCTGTCAATGATTCCGGGAAAGATGAGTGGAAAAACCACTAGGTTAAAAAGCTAGTGCACAGGGCCCTCCCTGGAGGCACAGCAGGTTAAAGCGCAGCACTAAGAAGCTAAACCCTCGTCAGCATGAGTTTGATCCCTGCCCTGGGAAGATGAACACATGGCACCGCAGACTTCTCCTGACCTGCCGCTGCTGCCGACTGATACCCTCAGCAGTGTACCTCATCAGTCAGCCTGTTCTGCTCCCTACTCTGTCTCTGGTGAAGCCTCTCACTGCCCCTGCACCTCTAGTCTGTACCCCAGTTCTGTATGAACAAATAAATAAATCTGAAAAAAAAGGAAAAAGCTAGTGCAGACACAAAGTATTCATGTGGCCATGGGGAAACAAAGAGACATCCAAAGATTACTTCCAAACTGAAAAAGGGGAAAGGCCTCTGCTGTCACCTTGACTTGGCATGCTGTGTGTTTCAAGTGATATTGGGCTGTGTTCTTGATATTTTCTTCTTATTCTTCAATTGTCTAGATTTGGAGGACTATCTATTTTCCTTAATTTTAAAACCTATGATAATGTTTAAACATAAAGTTCAAAGATTGTACAACACTCTAATACCTATTTGTTTAAATTCTGTCACTTGCTTTACCTTTCCATCACTATATTCTACTTGTTTTATGTTTTAAAACATTTTGTAATGTTCAAATTAAGCAGCAGACACTGGTCTACTTCATGCTCAAAAACTTCAGTATACACATATTATTTTTGAAGTTCATATTTCCTTACAATTCTTATTTTGAGACAAAACTTACAATTAAATATACATATCTTAAGCATATCATTGGATTTGTTTTGACAAATATAAGACATCTGTAAGCAAACTCTTCAACATGTAGAATATTACCACCACTGCCATTTCCCCTAACCCCCAAAATTCTCTACATCTCTTTCAAGTCACTCTTAATTTTCAGGCAACAACTGTCGTGATTTTTTCCATTTTATTAGGTTTAAAGGTTGATATAAATGGAACCAAACAGTACTCTTTATTCTAAGGCATAACAGCATGTTTTTGAGATTCATCCACATTGTTACACTTAACAGCTGTTCCTTTTTATTCTGAGAAGTGTCCCAGTATATGAATATATTGCAATTATTAAACCCAGTTTCCTGTTGGCCATTTAGACTGTTCCCAGTTTTTAGCTATTATGAATAAAGTGTTTATGTATATTTTGGTATCAAAAACATAATCAAATGATTACTGCTCCAAAGGCCAGCTGCATTCTCCTTGCGATACATTATTATCATCTCTTTGTTGTACCTCTTCAGGAGATACTGGTATAATGGTAAGGAAATGTCCTGGATCATGATTTAAATATGTGGTTATGAGGGACTCCTGGCCTATAAGAAATCATCTATCACTGCTATCCTAGATTATTATATCACCCAGTCTTTCACCACACCTGAATGCCCCATCAGTGCTCCCCTACACTATGACCACACACTGTGCCTGTCTCCCCTTAAAAATACCCCAAGACTAAATAAACTTTAGCATCTTTCATGAGGCCCTAAAAGGCCCTAGTCTCATTCTATACCCTAAACCACACCAGTCTTTCAGATTCTTGAAGCATTTTTTTAAATTGTATTTTGAAATCCTTTAGGAACCGCCTCATGGTTGTTTAGTGCTCTTTCTGGACAAAACTGTTTCATATTAAGTCAAATCTCCCATTACCATCCCCACCCCACCCCCATGTTTGTTGAGCTCAACACTAAACCTTTCCAGAGTAGAGTTTATTTCCCCTTTACGACACTTACTTATCTTTAATTATCTTTAATAAATGACTGTTGTTCTCCACCTGACCGTAAATTCTACAAAGCAGGGAATTAATCTTTCATCCTATACTGATAGATCAGCCAGTAGTAGCTTATTTTCCAGATGTCCCTCCACTTTGTACTTTCTTAGCCCGAGAATTTCATAACTTGTAACTGGAACTGCGGCTTTTGAGTAAGAAAACTTAAACGTGCTTCTTTCAGAGTCTCCTGCCATGAAGCTTACTTAAGCTAAGTGGGAGGGAAAAGTATGTTCACATCGCTTTACAACCCTGCCCACCAGGACACCCCTAGCAGGTGCAAGGAGCAGGGAAGGTGTAAGAGCCGCCTTTGCCTCCCAGGAGACAAGTTCAGGCAGGTACTGCCGGGTCGCGAGCGAAGTGGAGTGAGTCACGTGAACCAGAAAGTGGTCACGCCCACTCGGAGACTAGGCTCGCGAGGGCCTCTGGGCCGGACAGGAGGCGTAAGGACGTCCAGCGGGTGGGTGCGCGCGTGCACCCGGGAGGCAAGAGGGACACTGAGGGAACTGAAGGATCGCCTCTGGAACTAGGTCCCAACCCTGAAGTCGGTTTTACAGTCCAGCTGAATCCCCGCCCTCCGGCAAGGTGTTCGGCCTCCGCGCTCCCGCCCAGCGGGGTGCCGACACCTAGGAACACAGCGTAGTGCCGCTTCCTCCGCGAGTAAGTCCCTAACACCACCTGCTGCTGGTCCCCCTACCCGCTCGGCGCCCCCTTGCCTTTTCTCTACCTGTGCCGGGGATGGCGACTGGTGAGAGTGGCGGAAGTTCTCCTGTGGACGGCCTCCGCGGTGAGACCCGCTTCGCTTTCCGTAGTGGGCGGGGCTTTGGCTGACTGTTAAAGGAACGGAGTCAGCGAGAGGATCGCCTTTCCGGTTGGCGGAATAAGTTTCCCCGACAAAAAATGCTCAGGGCGTGGGCAAGTTCCTGCCGGAAGTTGTCAGTCACCTGGCTCCTTCCGCGCAGAGGTGAGAAGACTAACGGGCGGTCTCTGTGTCTGTAATTAGATAACTGCTTTATCTAGTTACATTACGATGACGCCAACCTCGGGATGGTTACACGCCCCGCTAGGGCTTCTACAGAGCTTTAATAGATGTGTTTCTGATGTAACAGTGTTTTGATACATAATAAACTATTTCGTAAATGTCTTCATTCTTGTGAGTTAACTACACTGCCACGATTTGCAGGTGAGCAGACCCCGGAGTAAAAGGGTTTCGAGGTAAAGCGCTGCTAGCGGGCCGGACCTCGTGCTCGCGCGTCCTGAGCTTCCCAGCGCGCATCACGGGGTCTGAACTGGCTTGTAAGAGGCAGAGGATGGACCTGGGGCAGCTCCAGGCAGGTCTAGGATGTGAAGGGGAGACCGGGCCGTGGAGGTTACCTGGTCTTACTCTGTCGGGCAGTTCTAAACTCACTGGGAGCGGAGCTCATCGCCAGCGGGCCCGTTGGAGCCAGCCCTGGGCTGCCGGGCTGCTGTGCCTTTAATTGGACTGTTGGAGTCCCTGTCACCGTCACTTTGTAGTGGCACAGTGGGATCCCATAATCTAACTTGGTGAAGCCACCTAATTAGAGAATACTTTCATTTATCATGTAAGGAAATTACATATATTGGATACTTCCAGCTCAGAGCTTCATTTTTTACTCCTTGTATGAGGTCTTATCTATCTCGTTACTGTATTTTGTTATAGATGTGGAAACTAGCTTAGCCCTAGCTCTTTGAGAGCCAGGCTTCGAACCCACATCATCTAACCCATCCAGCTTTGAATATCTGTTCTAATAGTAAAGTGGTGTATATCAGCAGGCGAGGGGCAGGATCTCCATTGCTTCAGGCAGAAAGGTAGAGGAGAGTCCTGGAGCCCAGGGTGGCTTTTTCAGGCTTTTAATAACCTTTCTACGCCATTTGTAGTGAGGCTGGGGGCAGGGGTGGAGGGAGTGTTGGGGGGGCGGGGGGCGCAGGAGTCTGGCAGGCCTCCCAGACCTTGGGGTAGCAGTCAATTCTTACCTCGTTGAGATCTCTTATTTATCTCTCTGAGATATCGATCTCTCAAGCTGTCTTCTGCCACTCTGTCACACACTGTTCCCGGACTCCACCCTTTTATCCCCAACCTCTTTGCTCATGCCCACACCATACACCAGATGTCCACATTCAGGCACATGTGCCTGGCATTCTCTGGTGATCTCTCCTCTGCGCCCTGCCGCACAGTCCTCTGTGACAGCGCCCTTATATGCTCAGCCTCCAGGCTTGGCTGTGCCCACTTTCACATGCCCACACCATACCCCAGGTGCCCACCATCAGGCATGGATATACAGAGCCTACACTCCCAAGCACCTCCTGCATTCAAGGCAGCAGACCATAGCAAGAAGCCGGTGGCACAAAAGCCTGAGCAATCTTCATTTATCCTACAAGTGGTAACTGACTCTTCTAAGACCCCTTCCAGCCTTTATGGCTTCTAGTTACTAAGGCACATTTCTTGGCTTGATGAGATAATATTACTATGCCATGAATCCTTGGTAAACTGAATCAATGTGTGTATAGAAGAGTTCAGGAGTGTCTGGAGTTTTCCCAATTTTTATTTTTCTACCTGATATTTACAGAAACAACAACAAGCAAATATAAAAGTGTAACTCAGTAGGTCTCAAATAATGGTGACTGCATTTTTTGAGCGCAGAGTAATTTTCATGGCTGGTCCCCAGCACTTGGCATGTTCTCACACAATGCATCTGCTGGTGTTTGGTTCTAATGAAGGATTAAGGAAGTATTTGGCTCCTCCATTTGGTGTGGAGGGAATCATCAGAAGCAGGGAGGCTTGAAGCAGAGTTGCCTGTTCAAAAGTCACTGAAGTTCATTATATCAATTCCACAGAGGATTAGTCTATGGATGATTCTTTTAAAAAATTACAAGACTAGGACCCTCACTGGTGGCGCAGCAGGTTAAAGCACAGCACTAAGAAGCTAAAGCCACTTACGCATGATTTTGATTCCCGCCGGCCCCGGAGGTGACCACATGGCATGGCAGACCTCTCCTGACCCGCCCGCTGCTCCCCTCAGCAGTGTACTTCGTCGATCTGCCTGTTCTGCTCCCCACTCTGTCTCTGGTGAAGTCTCTCACCGCCCCTGAGCCTCTGGCCTGTACCCCAGTTCTGTATGCGCAAATAAATAAATCTTAAAAAAAAATTTCATGTCTACTAAATAAAAGTTTATGTATGATAGGTTCATTTATCTCCTGTGAAAAGTATTTTGTGCAACTGAATGAAGGGGAAAATAGGTTCAAAAGCCTCATTTGTAAAAACAGCAGTCATGTGTTTCCAATTCAAAGGTGTTTCCGTTTTCCAACACTTGAAAATAATTTCAACAACTGACCCATCACAGGCTGTCATGCAGAAATCAGAGTACAGTACACCTTGCAAGACATACAGCGTTTCCTAGTGTGTACACAATACTAAACAGGACCAAGTAACCAGTCAGCACTTTACATTTTAAAGAAAACCCAGTCCTGTTTAAACACCCACACAAGATCTTCTAGCCACAAGGCTTTTTAAGGAAGTCAGCGCTACAACAAATATAATGTTAGGAATTGTAGGGTCAATGGAACTTACTGGGTATTTCCCGCCTTCCCACCATTAGCATTAGTGATCAACACCTATGGGCTCGAATCTGTGCCTGATGGTGGCACCTGGAATGCAGAGTGCCCGTGGGTGAGTGGATACACCTGGTGTCACAGCCGTGCAGCCAGCAAAGAACAGACTGTGGCGGCAGAGGACTGTGGAGCGGGTTGCAGTAGAGCCCAGTGAAGAGACTGCATGACAACGCCAGAGAGCTCAGCAAAGATTCGCCAGGACTGGGAGGCCTGCCAGGCTCCTGGCCCTCTGACCCCCTGCCTTCCCTGCACCTGGTTGCCTCACTACAAATACTGTAGAAAGATCATTAAAAGTCTGAAAAGCCACTGAGGGCTGCAGGACTCTCCTTTACCCGGCTGCCCGGATCACAGAAAACCGGCTTGGTGCCTTGTGGGAGCTACTGGAATAAAATAAATCTGTAGTCTCACGGTTTCCGATCTTTGAAGGAAATGGGATGAAAGACAAGTGATTCCGTTTGGGAAAGTTCCTCAAATGTGGAATTTTACATGTTTACTGTAGCGAGAACACTTTCCACTGTACATTTCAGTCATTGTTTGGCTGCTGGCCCCTGCTGCAAAGATTTTAAAGGCTGTTTTGTTGGCAGCCTGAGAAGCATCCATGACCTTACCAAAGTAGAAGTGAAAGCTCTCAGTTTTTCTTCATTCTTTTTTTTTGCAACAGTAAATCTACCAATTTTACAGTCAGTTGAACAGCAATAGGTTAATTTGTTTAAAGTCTGCATTCACAAAAAGAGAAGAAAAAAGTAGACAAAACCCTGAACTTCAGTGGCTTGAATGCCTGAAACTGCAGTGTGATAGTTGAAGGATAGACACTCTTATAACTCCTTCTAGAAGGAAGCAGGCAGTCCACTGTCACCTGCTTCTCTGTACAGGTGCTGACCCTGCGGTCGATTCGGGGCCTCCTGACAGGGTAGCAGGAGGGCTAGGCCTTTGTGTACTACAGAGAACACTTTTCCAAGGCCTAGGCAAGTTTTCTCTGGCAGCCACAGGAAACAGAAGAAAGAAAAGGTTAAGGGCCACCATAAGGGTCAGAATGGGTTAAATTTGGTTAACATCAGAGGTTATAGCTTTTAACAAGAGCTTCAAGAAAACTTACTCGAAGATGCAATTTGTTTCTTCTTTGTCAGCCATTATTTTTTTTAGCCTATTGATAGTGACAGCTTAACAAAGTTTTTATAAGCTAGAGGTTTTCATCCCTTAGAGAACAAAAGAGACTGTGTTATCAAAGAGAGATGCAGGTGGAGGACTTTATAAAGCTTCCATGATTTTCAAATTGGGAGCTTTAAAATAGACTCCCTGCTTGGCTAAGTCAAAAATAATCTGTGGGGATGTTGAAAAAACTCCCCATTAGACATGAAGGAATGCTTCAGCAGTCAGATGCAGAGGCTCATAGTTCTAGAAACTTCTTTATGTATATTTTACTTTCAGTCATCCTAGTATCGTTTTCTTATTTGTTCAAAATTACCAAAGAAACCACCTTTTCAGTTTCCACACGTGTTTCTTTACATTTAGAGCAAAATACTGGGCAGAACTGGTTACTATTCTATGTCAGCAAAAAAGATTTTATTTTTTGACCACAGATTTCTTTCTGCTCTTCTCATTCTGTTACTCCACATTTTCCCATTATGAACGATTACAGAAACTGGTCTTTCACAAGTCATGTAAACCTCAATTGGAAATTCATACCTTTCAGTAGGTGTTATTACCCAGGACTGAGTTGAGTGTCTTACATCATGTTGATCATGTGGTAAATATGACGCTCACCTCTTTGGAATGAGTTGTAAGAAGCATTTAGCTGAGGGGTTAGAATGCTGTTAAACTTCCTACCCGAGTAAGCAAGATGAGCGTAATGTACCCATTCTGGAACTGAACTATAATATGCACTTGCAAACATGCTTGTTTCAGATATGGTGAAGACTTAATTATTATTGCAGAAGTAAGATTTCATAGAAATCTTCCAGATACCTAAACTTACCTTTCAACTGAACATAAAACTTCTTTATTCTTCCTCATTTGAATAAAAGTATTTTATACAATACATTATGAAGGTTATTGCTTTCTGAAACATGGTATAATGAATATTTTTTTTTCAGCTGTGTTAAATGTCACTACAGTACATGGCCCAAATTGCCAGTGGATTTTTTTTTAAAGATTTATTTATTTGTACATACAGAACTGGGGTACAGGCCAGAAGCTCAGGGGCGGCGAGAGGCTTCACCAGAGACAGAGTGGGGAACAGAACAGGCAGATCGACGAAGTACACTGCTGAGGGGAGCAGCGGGCGGGTCAGGAGAGGTCTGCCACGCCATGTGGTCACCTCCAGGGCAGGCGGGAATCGAACTCATGCGGAAGCGGTCTTAGATTCTGTGCTGTGCTTTAACCCGCTGCGCCACCAGGGAGGGCCTGCCAGTGGATTTTAATATCTATTTCTACCTTCTACAGATTTCTTATTCCTCTCTTACCATTGCAAGGTGAACTACCCCACCTTGTTGCCTGTAGAGCTTTCATATTCTGCCCATCTCAAATTCTATCAAAGTCAAATTCAGTCTGAACTCGTCTAACATGGGAGTGGTTATGCATTCTTCAGCTTTGCTTCAGCAAAGCTCCACTCACACCATTTCCTACCCCAACATGTCTCAAACAAAAAACAAAAATCGAAAACACTGGTGACTTTCTTTAGCCTCCTACTGAACTGGAGCTGACTTTCCACCTGGCCAGTTAGCACCCTAGGCAACAACTTGGAATTGCAGGTGCTTGAAACAGGTGAATCAGTTTGCCTGTTCTGCCCATACACCTTTCTCAGTCTCTGCTCCTGTAAACATTTTCTGAAAGGGGGACCTTACCATTCAAATGTCCTGTCGCCATGCTCTCTTCTTGTTCACAGCTGATTGGATAGAAGCTTGAGAGGAAACCAGCCCACCGGAGAGGTGTTCCATGCAGAGGGAGCAGTTGGATAGCCATCTTCCTTTTTTCCAGGTTATAGCTGGACACACAGCTACACAGTCCAGCCTCTCTTGCAGACAGGTGACCAAGTACGACAGAGGACTTCATGAAGTGAAATAACCACAAGCCCTGGGAAAGCCCTAGTTTATGCCTGAGTCCTGGCGTTACTAGTAATGCCATCTTCTTTCCCTCTCACAAACTGTTCGTTTTAGGTGGCATAGTACATGCTCACCTTATATAAGCAGAGACACATGCAACTTCCAGTAAACTCTCTTAGCAGGGTCTCCTCTTCTCCCTTTCTTCATCTCTGCTGACTGAGAGGTGGACCTAACAGTGAAGGCTTGGGAGGCCTCCTGGAGCACACAGGCATTAGGGAATGGAAACCACGTGTGGTAGAGAAGTGAGCAAAGGAACCTGGGGCTGACATCACAGCACATCGTGCCTATGGGTTTCTTGACTGTGTGAGAGAAACAGCTAAAGCTGAATCTACTTTTAACTGGCATGGTACCTGAACTAAAAAAAATTTTAAAGATTTTTTTTAAATGATACAAGCCAGTACCACATACATGCTGGAGATCTTCACGCCAATGAGTTGGTACGCAGGGGAGGATGGAAGAGACATGCAGAAAGAATTATTAGATTCCAGAACCCTATGAGAAGTGGGAGTAGGAGCCTCTATTTCTAATCCCAGTCTCCATGGTGTCCACTGGTCCTCATTTCTTGTCTAAGATGACTCTTAAATGGATTTTTCTTTTCATTGCAGCCAGATATTTTTACAATTTCAACTTTCTTTTCAAAAACCGACACCAAGTTGCCAAACGACTGCTTTCTGTTCTTTAAAAATATTGTATGCTTTTCTAGGAAAAATACAGGTTGGTTCACTCATAGCAGGAGTATAAAGGACTGGGGAGAAAATAATAATAATAAAGAACAACTATATAACTATATACCAGAGACATTTTACAGGGGTAGAGTGGGGAATGGGATCAAAAATGGGGAGGGGGTGCACTGGACCATGATGATGGCACATGGGTGATTTGGTTATGGAAACCACAGGGATTACAACTGAGATGGAAAAAGGCACAAAATGATGTAAAAATAAACTATTATAATATATACATATTAGCTAGCTAGCTAGCTAGATAATAAGTTTTTCTACCTTTTTGCCTGTGCCCGCCCTAACTTTTCCAGAAATACAGAGACAAGAGAATCATCAACAAGCCCTAGTTCAAATACGGGTTCTTCCATGAAGATTTCCCTTAGCTCAACTGGATCAATTTCTCCCCCTTTTTCTTTTTTTAAAGATTTATTTATTTATGTATACAGAACTGGGGTACAGGCCAGAGGTGCGGGGGCAGTGAGAGGATTCACCAGAGACAAAGTGGGAGCAGAACAGGCAAATTGATGAAGTATACTGTTGAGGGGAGCAGCAGGAGACAGAAGAGTTCTGTCGCGCCATGTGGGTCAGCTCCCTGGTGGGGGATTGAACTTGTGCTGAAGTAGCTGTGGCTTGCTTTGTAGTGCTGTGTTTTAACCTGTTGTGCCCACCACGGAGGGCCCTATTTCTCCCTTTTTAACACTCCTGTCACGTTAGGTGATTCTGTGGCATTTGCTTTTCCCCTCCCCTAATAATTACTTGAATACTTGGCACCTCCCACTCTCCACATTGTCAGCTCCTATAGTCAGGGACTGTATTTTGCAAGGTTTGGTGAGGAAAAGTCATGTTGTGAGCGTACACTCAATATTTACTGAACAATAGTGGGTTACAAAATGTGCCAATAAGCTTTTTCCAAATGTCTCTGAAATGCGAGGAAGATTCTTTAAGTAAGAAAAACTTTGATGAAGGGATTCCCTTTTTTTTCTGGCTTTGAGTGGCGTGCTTAATAAGAGACCAATAAGTGTTTCATTCCAGTTTGGGAAGGACACTTTCTAAATCACTATGAGAAACTGATGATATGAACAATTTTGCTGAAACAAACTTCTGTGCCTGCTACTGCAGTAATCTACAAAGACTGTAATAGAAACACAGAAAATCGAAACAATTTATGAAAAAATTGCACAGCAATTATGTGTGTCTCACAGAGTAGAAGTTTATTTAGCCTTTGGATTTTTTGACTATGACATTACAGTCTATATACTTGCAAACTACATGCACCCCATGTAGCTATCCTCATAATTGTCAAAAGGATTATTACAGGATCACAAACATGTGTAGTAATGTTGGGTTAGCCTTGCACATATTTGATGGATTTTATGATGAACATGGCCAAATGTTTTGCTATTAACCCTCTGGTGAAAAAACAAACATCATAAAATGGGTATGTGTAATTATAATCACAACCTTAGTTTAGTAATGAGGGCATGCTAAGTTTGTGACGCCTCATCTGTAGGCTATCATTGATAACTTCTGACAATTCGCTGTATCCCCGCTCTCCCTCAACTGTGGAGTCAGGGCTCACTGTGCAGATATGTCTTGGATAGGAAGTCTTGTGAGTCATGAAAGTTGCCAGTGGTTTGTTATTTAATTTGTTATAGAATGAATTTGAAAATATTTATTTAATTGGCCTCCAGCTCATTTGCTTTCATGAACAAGGGAACGAGATATCTGAACTATAACTGGTACAACTGGAGCTACATTTACCCCAACCTGGATGGGCCAGACCATCTCTGCTCCCCACCACCCCAAATATGGCCGGGGCTTGGAGAGATTTATCATGCAAGGAAAGAAACACAGAACAACACAGCATTCTAAGTGTGAGACATCTAACTCTCTAAATGGCTGACTGCTGATGGTCAGGCCTGGGGTACAGACCTGGAACCCATCTAGGGCCTGCTGGTTTGGCCACAGTGTGTCTTCCTTGGGCAAGTCACAGAAGTTCTCCTTTACCCACAGCCAAAAATGCCACATTCTAGGATTCCCCAGCCTGCTGAAATTGTATAGTATAGAACCCCAGATACACCATATTTTTTCCCATATATGCATTACCTATGATAAAAAAAATTAATTTGTAAATTAGGCACAGTAAGAACTTAACAACAATAATAAAGTAAACAATTATAACAATATGCTATAATAAAAGTTATGTGACTATGAATGAGGTCTAGCTCTCTCTCAATATTTTAGTGTATGTATGATGATTTATGTATGTATGTATGATTTTCTGACCATGGGTGACTGTGGGTAACTGAAACCACAGGAAGTAAAACCACTACTACACAGAGGGAGACTTCTGGACTTACCTTTTCATCATCTGTCACATGGGGGTAACAACAATATTTCCCACATAGACTTGTGAACATTTAAAACAGGCACAGAGACACACACAGAAACTTCTCAACTCCTGGCACAAAGAAGTGATGGATAAATGTTAGCTGTTAAAGTAATCCACAGAAAAGGTCACGAGCCAGAGATAAGGGAATGAGAGGATTCACCAGAGATAGGGTGGGGAGCAGAACAGGCAGGTTGACTGAAATACATTGCTGAGGGGAACAGCGGACAAGATAGGAGAGGTCTGTTGCTCCATGTGGGTCACCTCCCTGGCCAGTGATGGAACTCCTGCTGCTGGGGCTACTCATAGCTTGATAGTGCTGAGCCTTAACCCCTTGTGCCACCAAAGAGGCCCAACAAAGTTAAAACAACTTTGTTAAAGTATTAATAAAAAATTTTAAATACTTATGGTAAAACCAAAGAAGTAATACAAATTAAACCCATGATGACTTACTTCACACTCACTGGAATGATTGATGAACTAAAAAAAATAGAATAACAAGTGTTGGCAAGGAAGTGGAAAATCTTCATAAGTTGCTGGTGGGAAGGCAAAATGATGCTGTTACTGGACAGAGAAAGGGGCACCCCGCAACCCCCAAACCTGCCTGCTCTAAATAGTTTCTGCCATCTACCACATCATGACAAAACATATAAGACCTTTAATGGAAAAGAACTTTAACACAATTAGTGTGCAATACAGAAAAGACAAAGAATGTAGTTTCTAAATTAGACACCCAAAGTTACTGATCCCCTCATGGGTAAAAGTCCAGCCAAACAGGGTTTGCCCAAAGCAAGGTCCATAAGCTTGTCACAGGTCTAAAGCACCTTCTGGCAGGGACCCATAGAAAAGGGTCAAAAACAGTCAGACAAGTCTGGGAGGAAAAGAGCAAAATCAAAAGCAACATAAAGGTTGCCATAGTTAATCTCCCTTCAGGTCTCTCACCCACATCTGTTTCACCCAGTCCAGGACCGAGAAGCAAACACAGTTTTTCACATGTCTCTCTGGGCCTCCCTCCGGTCTTCTTCTGGCTCCCTCTCCTGCTTCCTTCCTTTCCTACGTTCCTCTCTAGCTTCTTCTCTTCCCAGCTCAGCTTCACCCTCCCTGGGGTGGGGCAGGGAAACTGGAACCTCCCCTTTTCCTGGGGACCACCCTGTTATGGTGCAACTATTTTGGAAAACAGTTTTGTGTCTTAAAAAGTTAAACAGGGCCCTCCCTGGTGGCGCAGCAGGTTAAAGCACAGCACTGAGAAGCTAAAGCCACTTCCGCATGAGTTCGATCCCCGACTGCCCCGGAGGTGACCACATGGCGTGGCAGACCTCTCCTGACCCGCCCGCTGCTCCCCTCAGCAGTGTACTTCTTGATCTGCCTGTTCTGCTCCCCACTCGGTGTCTGGAGAAGCCTATCGCAGTCCCTGTGTCTCTTTCCTGTATCCCAGTTCTGTATGCACAAATAAATAAATCTTAAAAAAAAAAAAGTTAAACACTGGGCCCTCCCTGGTGGGGCAGTGGGTTAAAGCACAGCACTAAAAAGCTAAAGCCACTGCAGCATGAGTTCCATCCCCACACACCCCAGAGGTGACCACAAGGTGCAGCAGACCTCTCCTGGCTGGTCCACTGCTCCCATCGGCAGTGCACTTCATCAATTGGTCTGTTCTGCTCCCCACTGTCTCTGGTGAATCCTCTCACCGCCCCTGTACCTCTACCCTGTACCCCAGTTCTGTATGCATACATAAAATCTTAAAAAAAAAAGTTAAACAGACTAATTACATGATCCCAAAATACCATTCCTAAGTAGGTAACCAGGAGAATGAAAATGTGTGGTAAATGAATATCCATGGTAGCTTCACTCATAATAGCCCCAAAGTGGAAACAATCTCCAACTCCATCATCCGATGACTGCATGGACAAAAGGTGGCATCTCCATACAATGATTTGGTCATTCAAGGAAATGTAGTAATGATGCGTGATTCTTTATGGATGAATCTCAAAATTATATCAGTGAAGGAAGCTGACACAAAAGAACACAATGTTTTTTTTATTTATATTAAGTATTTTAAAAATGGCAAATATACAGAGACTAAAAGTAGGTTAATGGATGGCTGGGGGCTAGTAGTGGGGAGTGAATATAAATAGAAAGGTAATTTTCAGGATGATGGAGAAGTTCTAAAATTAGATTGTGGTGATGGTTGCACAGCTCTATCAATTCATTAAAACTTATGAATTGCACAGTTGAGGTGAATTGATTTTATAGAATGTAAATTTTGTGGTATGTGTTGGTAACACTGAATAAGGCTGTTTTTTAAAAAGCAATGGAAACATTATTTTAATAATAAGGTAATAATACTCTCAGGGGAAATCTTATGTAATAGGATCATCATCTTACAAAATTTTGTTTTTAGTATTACTCTGTCTTATTTCAAATACCCACTGGAATGTTAAGTATGAACAGTACTTTCATTTTCCTAAAACTATTATGCAAAACAGTTCTATTTACTTTAAATGTGTGGTATTAGATTGTACTATATTTATTTTTCCCTGCAACTTGGTAACCTATTTGAGATTGTCCACATTTTATAGTTTTTCCTTAGCAATTTAACAATATAGGTATAGCAGAGTTATACTATAAAGTACCATTTTCATTACTGCTGATCAACAATTATATAAAATAACAGCATATTTTATATCCCGTTGTATATAAATGCATTTCAGTAAGTGAAAATTTGTAAATTCAGCCTGAGTGTATATGGAATTTCTCTTATAATTGGAATAGACAGTAAAACTTACTATTCCACAAGAATATAGATTTCTTGTTTAAAAAAAATTTTAAGCAAAACAATTGTCTAAAACAGTTTCAGGAGAGGAGAGTGGGGAAACCTGATCCTTTGTATTCAAATTACTCCTGAAGAAATTGAGTGGCAAAGGCGCTCTGTTGCAGTTATTATATTAACCCTATATATCTATTTCTATAATGTCATTAGACTATGATGAATGAAAGCTTTGTCTCGCTGGCATAAGGCTTTGCATGGTGGTGCTACTACTGAATTATTTTTACATGCCCTGAGTCACTCCACAGAAGGGCTTCTGAAGAAAAGGACTCAGTTTGGGAATTTTGTCCTAAACTCCACCACAAATGACCCTTGGTTTTCCTCAGGGGGGCAGCACACACAACCATTAGAAAAGCCACATGCAAGAAGTCAATGTGTAACAGGGTGGTCCCTAGGAAAAGGGGAAGTTCCAGGTTCCCTGCCCCACCCAGGAGGAGGGTGGAGCTGAGCAGAGAAAAAGGAGAGAAGAGAAGGAGTCAGAGGAGAAGGAGACCTGAGGAAGCCACACGGAGCAGCAAGCATGTGATGAAGAAACCGTGCTTGTTTCCTGACCCTGGACTGGTGAAGGCAGATGTGGGTGAGATACCTGTAGGGAGGTGACTATGGCAGTGTTTATATGGATTTTGATTTTGCTCTTTTCCTCCCAGATTTGTCTGGCCATTTCTGACCCTTTTCCATGGGTCCTGGCCAGAAGGTGCTTTAGTCTTGTGGCAGGCTTTCAGGCCTTGCTTTAGGCCAATCCCTTTTGGGTTGACTTTTGCCCACGAGGGGATGGGTCACTTCAGGTGTTTGATTTAGAAATGATATTCTTTGTGTTCCGTTTTAAAGTCCCTTCTCATTAAAGTTTTATATGTTTTGTCTTGACGCAGCGGATGGCAGAACCCACTTAGAGCAGGCAGGTTTGGGGCTTCAGGGGTGCCCCTCGCTCCCTGTCCTGCAACAGATTTGCTGCCCTGTAACAGATTTGGTACCCAACTAACAGATTTGGGGTGTCCTGTAACAAATGCAGGAGGCGTTACCAACAGAAAGGACGTGTCTGTCAGTCCAGTACCAACAGGGAGACAAAGGTCAAGGAACTGACAGAGCACACGGGGGTCAAATCGACCCTGGGAAGTTACTGCCCGAAGCCTGGCCCTGAGTTAGTGCCTGGAGCTGCCTCAGTTGTGCAGAGCATGGTGCCTACTTTTCAGCTTCAGTGCCTACATGGAAACGATCCTGGGAATTGGCCACCAACCTAGATGACGCAGTCCTGTGAATAGCTCAGGAAGGGGCTGGAGTGGCAGCAAACTGGCTCATGCAAGAGGATCTGCTTGGTGGTTCCTACATCTGCTCCCCCCTTTCTCCCCAGGAACTTTGGGGTTTTTTTGCCTCCCAGACAAGGATGTGCTGCAACTTCTTCCCAGACATTTCCTTTTCCAAGAAATATCCATGCATGCCACACCTTCCCCATGCGCTTATCTATCTTGTTTTGTGGCAGAGAATTCAGAGTGAGTAAACTGTACGTCAACATCCATGAGTCCTGGTATCCATGGAGGTTAAGAGGTTAGAAAATCTGGAATGGAGGCATCATAAAACCAGATTCTGGCTCACCTAGGAGGAGGGCAGGGTAGAAGGGATTAACATAGCCATTAACCCAACCATAGAACGAAAATCCTTAGGCACCAATTTTTAGAGCAATCTTTAGAGCAAACCTCGATCAAGAGTATCTCGAGGAGCAAACCAGAGGAGGGGATATGGAGACTGAGAGCCTTTGTAGAGATTCACTCATCCTTGCAAATCAACCTATGCAAATCAACCTAGTCGCCCCTAGCAGTAATCAGATTAACAAAAGTTAGCAATTCCACAAAGGAATTGCTCCTCCAACAGAGGAGAAGAGTATCAGTGCAATGTGTGCCCTGGCAAGTGGCAGCAGCCTCCTGCCCACCTGTGCCCACACAGGTGCTTCTCTTCACTGGCCTCCCTTGGCCAAGCAGCAGACGCTGCTTCCCTTCACTCTGCAGGCTGCTGCTGCAACCATGCAGGCCTCTCTTTTAGCAAACCTGTCCCTCCACTTGTGTCTATGCAAGCGTCCTTTACTCCTGTCACCCTTTTGGGTATAACTGATACCTCTGTCTCCAGGAGAAACTCCCCTGAGAAACTCAAAAGTGCCACTGGAAGGGGAGCGCTGGTGAAACTTTCCCCAGCCTTAACTCAAGGACCTTGCTCTCTGAACCCAACATCTCAATAGAACCATTTCGTATGATTTAAGGCTCCTATAAACCCCATTCAGCCCCACCTGTGAACTAAATGGCTTAAGACACAACCTAATAATAATGACATAATATTCAGGACAGACACTCACATACATACATAGGCACATTACTGTGTGTGCCGCTTTGCCAAGCATTTTGCAGATATTGACTCATTTAGTTCTCATATAAATACTGTGATTAGGTACTGTTTTGTTCTTATTTATCTTTCAAAGATACAGAAATTGAAGCAAGAAAAGGTCAAGTAACTTGTCCAAGGTCACACTGATAGATGGGAGAACTGGGATTAGAACCTAAGTCTGTCTCCAGAGTTCATGCTCTTAGTTACTCTCCCTGGTGATAAATTAATATTGAAGCTTGCTCTTATGTAATAATAATAAGTATAATTTAGCATTATTATTAAATCAAATCTATATTTAGGTCAGTCTTGAAGTGAATTGCAACCCCAGAATCTCCTTTACATCTCAAAATCATTGGTAGGAAGGCAATATACTCTAAAGGAATATTTATATTAGTATTTCCTTAAGCCTCAAAATGGCTCCTTTTCATTGTGGAGGACAGAGATCCATAGTGAGAGAGACAGGAGCTGTCCTTTCCTAGCTCATCTGCTGCAGGTCCCTGAACACTTAAATTTGATTTTCTAATCCTTATTTCTACATCTGGGAATGGCGTGATTAGTGCCACAGAATTTCAAGGGTCAAATAAGATAAAATCTTTTGGGAACTATAAAGATATTAACCTCCAGGAATCTGGGTCTCCTTGTGTTACAGGTCAGGGAGAGGGGCACCCCGAAGCCCCCAAACCTGCCCCCCTCTAAATAGGTTCTGCCATGCGCTGCATCAAGACAAAACATTGAAGACCCTTAATGAAAAGGAACTTTACAATTAGTAAACAATACAGAAAGAGCAAAGAATATAGTTACTAAATAAGGCTTTCGAAGTTACCCACCCAAACCGGGTTTGCCCAAGGCAAGGCCCACAAGCCTGCCACCAGTCCCTGCCACCTTCTAGCAGGGACCCAGAGAAAAGGGTCAGAAACAGCCAGACAAGTCTGGGAGGAAAAGAGTGAAATCAAAATCAAGATCAAAGCTGCCATTGTTAACCACCCCATGGGTCTCTCACCCACATCTGTTTCACCCAGTCCAGGGCCAAGAGACAAGAGCGGCATCTTCACGTGTCTCTGCTCCATGTGCCTCCCTCAGTCTCCTCCTTGTTCGCCATCCTGTTTCCACCCTTCTCCAGTCTCTTCGCCAGCTTCTTCTCCCTGCTCAGCTCCACCCTCCTTTGAGTGGGGCAGGGAACAGGGAACCTCCCCTTTTCCTGGGGGACACCCTGTTAACACTTGAAACATTTGCATCTGTGTATCTCCTGACTTCTGTGCACACACGAAAGAGAAGGTGTGCTGTGTAAAGCAGGGCCCTCAGTATGGTGTGCAGACCAAAGCATCTGCCTGTGTGAGCTCGTGAGCAATGTAGTGTCACGGTCACTGCCCTTCTAGATCCACAGGTTCAGAAACCAAGCCCTAGAGCCTGACATCTTATTTTAACAAGCTCCAGGTGATTTTGATAAGTACTAAAGCCTGCAAAGCAATGCTATGACTAGTGTTTTTTCTTTCATTCATGCATGAAATATTTTTGGAATATCTCCAGGGGAGTCATCATTATGTGGGAAAGTAAAACATAGTTGCTACCCTCAGCATAAGTGTGTCCTTCTGAACAAGTCCTTTTTATCCTTCAGCATTCTCATCAATGCCTGCCTGGAGAATGGAGCCAAAACTTGAGCACACGCCTACCTTTTTAGCTTTGTCCCTAAAGGTTTCCTCCCACTGTGACCAGTCCCCTCAAGAGGCTCTTCCCAGACATCCCATGTGCTCTCTGGCCTTCATACTCTTGTGTCCATAGTCTGTGAGCGTTTCTCCTTCCCTATCACCCTCTATGACCACTTGAGTGAACTTGTCCTTATCCCCGATGCCGAGTCTCCTCAGTCCTCTCTGTATTTGTGTGCTCCTCTCAGGCTGGATGGTAAAATCTTGTGTGTTCTGTTTCCTCCCTAAACTAGAAGCCCTATATATATATTTTCAGTTTTTTAAAATATTATAATAGTTTATTTTTACATCATTTTGTGCCTTTTTCCATCTCAGGTGTAATCCCCATGGGCTTCCCATCACCATATCACCCGTGTGCCATCACCATAGTCCCGTGCACTTCTTGACCCCCCCACTCCCCAGTCCACCCCCATAAAATGTCTCTGGTATATAGTTGTTCATTATTATTATTATTATTGTTGTTGTTATTATTTTCCCCTGGTCCTTTATGCTCCTGCTATGAGTGAAACCATCTGGTATTTTTCTGTTTCTTTCTGGAAGCCTATGTTTTTGAAGGGATTCCAGGAAAGGAGGCAGGGGAGAGCAGGATGATAAGTTCTCACAGCACGTTGTGGGGGACTAATATCTGTATTTTTCTCCTCTGTAAGACATTGGATCTACTCATTGGTCATGCAAACAGGGTGATATCTTTGGGGTGGAAGGTACTTTTCAAAGCATGACTCCTGAAATGAACTGCCAGTGTTAAATTGAAGAAATATTTCATACCTACTGCATTTAAGACCTCACTGAATATGTGACAACAAGACCCTATCCTCACCCTCCTGCAACTCTAACTACAGTAGAATGAACCACAAGTTCCTAGTTATTCTACATCATGTTGCTCACTGCTTTGCCAGGGTAACAAGATTCTGGAGCCATAGAGCAGCATATGGACAGGGTTAGAGGGACCAGTGTCCCCCTAAGAAGAAGGCAACAGAACTGGAGAGGTGACAAACAGAAGGGCTCATTCCCTGAGTCCAGGTCCAAAAGAGTTTCCTGAGAAGAGAAATGAAAATGAGTGTCAAAGACCTCATCATGCAGTTTGCTCTGTACTTCCAGCTGTCTCCAGAGCAGACAATAAGAAAACGGAGACTCTTGAGTGCAGATCGGGCCACGCATCACCCACCCTCGCTTTATCACCACTAAAGGTCCTGCTCAGGAGTGTGGTAATAGCGAATAATGGAAATTGATGTCCTGACAGGTGATGGCTGTTGAGAATCTGGGACACAGAGTCAGGAAAATACGGTAAGCTGTACTCCTTTTAGAATATTGCTTTGAGAACTCAGCTTTGACTGTCTCTGCTTGTGGTATCTCTGTGGATCTCTGGGAGCACAGACTCAGAGGAAAGGAAGATGGTCTTCTAGGGTGGGGGGCCCTAAGTAGCTCTCCTGGGTTGGCCTTCCAATGAGAAGCCTCCTGAACAGAGGCTGCCTGGCAAAGTGGGAGAGAGTGGACTTTGCTAGTGGGTCAGGATGAGCTTAACTCTGACCCTGTTTGTTCGCTGTTACCTTAGCGAAGAGTTGAATTTCTCTGTTTTTGCCTGCTCCTGTGCAACAGGGAATAATAATTTTCATATGCAGCGGGAATATCTGTAGGATGGGCAGGTGTCAGGGTTCCATCAACCAGCAATGCTGGAACCACTATAAAAGAACCATTTACTTTGGGTCCTCCTGTTAGATGACCTTCAGAAGGACCATGATGGCGGAGTAATGGATGAGGTTGAGAATGGGATTGCCTTGGCCTCTCATGGACCCCAGGTTGCCTCGCCTCAAAAGATTCCTCCTGTTCCTCTATCTTAATGCTTTCTTCCTTGCCAGTGACTCATCTTCACTTTTTCTGCTGCATATTTCTACCAGAATAGAATTTCAGGTCAGCATTGTGGTGATAGAGATGGGTTTTGATCAATTGGTCATTGGAACTTTGCCAATTACATTCTTAAGCCACTGCCAACTTTCTAAGTATACCGTTGATGCTGCAACCCTCTGCTAAGCCCTGCATTCCTTCCAGAAGATCTGAGTGGGGAGTCATGCGTGCTGCTGGAGGCTTTAGGCAATGAATTATATTTGAGCTTTTTGGGACTGTGCTTTTGTTTGGAGGTGGGAAGCGAGCGGAAGCTGGCGAAGGGGAGGTGTGGAATGTGGAGGCGGCAGTGTAGCGGAGGGAGGAGAGGGGAGGGGGTGATAAGACAGAATTACATTTTCAGAGCACTGAGCCTCATTTGAAATATCGATTCCTCCATGGAGGTCACAGCCCAGCCTTTGTTGTGCTTTGAGAAGGGCTATTTATATATTTTGGTCTCTGTTTTAGAGCTACCTCCTATATTGGTGACACTCCAGATCTGCTGAAGTAGTGTTTAAAAAGAAAGCAGTAATTATTAACTGTACACCCAGATGTGGGGTTCTGAACAAACTCAGAACAAAAGCTCCCACATAAGCTTCTACTCCCACTGCTTCAGGGGAAAGCTAGAATCACTTCATTTCTAGCTGTAGTGAGGTTCTTAGACACAAGTGAGCAGGGACTTTATTGCTCTGGAAATCCACCCAGAATATGGGGGGGGGTCCATATTCTGGTTTTTACATTGTGATGATTTTACCCCTCATTCTTCATGCATAACTGGGGTAGAAGAGAAATACTTTGAGATACCTGATCTTAAAAATGAACTCTCCTCTCACACTTCTGAATTCTCTGCCTACTTTAGCAATTTATTTACAAAAGCTTACAGATTTAACAAGAGATTCTTAAGGTGTGCTGAAAGGGGAGCTCTGGTGAAACCCAAGGACTCTGCTCTCCAAACCTACCCACTCCCAAAACGACATCATACACAGATGCTTTCTCACTGCTGCTGAGAGAAACCACAAGTGAGACCTGCATATAACTGGCCCCCTGAGCCCTGGTCAACCCTGGGATGATGGAAACAGTGAAAAAGTGGCCATTGGAAGGTCAAGTTATGGGGTGTTTGTTATGTAGTAACAGGTAGTCCACTAGGCTAGTAACAAAGAAGTAGATTTACTACTCTTTGGGAAAACAAAAAAATAATGCTTATAAAATACAGAAAGATGCTAATTTATAAACGTTGAAGCATAAATCCTACTCTTCTCATCCTAAAAATTATTCAACAACCAAAAACTATATGCATGAAAAGTATTCATTGTAGCATGAAAACCAGCCGATAATATAATGGGGCAAAAATAAAATTAACCACAAGCTTACTACATTGTGATACATCTGTATGGAAGTGTAATGTGCTGCTAAAATGATACAATAGAATTCATTCCTTTTGTGCAACCCAACCGGAACTAGTCATAAAAAGTATGTGATTGAAATCTTTAATTTTACTTAAAAATACACAGCTACAGCATTTGCTGGCTGTTTTGGATGAGTCTGCTGCCTCCGGTGTTGGTGGTTATCATGTATAGTCACAGTCCTCACACCCTTGCTTTGAGAATGGGAGACATTTGGGAAGCTGCGCTCTTGGCTCATCTCCATCAGCAATGCCACTGTCTGTCTTAGCTGTAGACACTGATGTTATCAAGGCAGCTGGAAATCCGCCCTAGAATGGAAACTTAGCCCCTGAGCTCCTCCCACCTACAGGAAGGCTCACCAAGACCATGGAAAATGACCAGTGGCTCGGGACATCCTTTCTGTTTCTCCCTGACCCCAGCAGGCAGGGAGCCCAGAGTGGACTGGAGCAGCAGGATGCGGGGCTCGGCAAGAGGCAGGAAATGACGTGCGTGCTGTTGAGCACGAGGAGAGCAAGCTTTCATCCAAACCCCAGGACTGCAGAACCAGCACTCTGGGCAGAAGCACCAGTGTGGAGCCCTGCAAGCACTGGCTGGGTGGGAAGCTGAGAACTTGTTTTTTCTAGATTCAAACACTTCTTTCTGCTCTGGGCTAACCAGAAGGTGCTGTATATAGGACACCTCCACTGGGACTTCCTCTGCAAATATCAGCTGGGTCAGTTTCCTTCTATGCAAATCATTTTGAGCATTTATCCTGATTTTCATTAACATAATATCCCCTGGGTCATCACTTTAGCCTCTCTCCTCTGAAACATTTCTCACTCAAGGAAAGTTCTTTGGGAGGAGGGAATACCCGCACCTTTGTGAAAGAGGTAGAGTTTTTAATTCACCGTCCTTCTGGCTGTTACATAGTATTGTGTGCAATATCCATTTCCAAGAAGCTTTTTTAAATCCTCAATAAAAACAAAATAAAAACTGAGCTGAACAGCTCCTGGATTAAGAAGCTCAAATCTCCAGGGCATTCTGATTTCTACCTGTAGCACGCTCTACACAATGCTACACTTGTCATCAAGGAGATGGACCAGATACCAGGTTGAGCATAAAAATAAATTGTGCAGGATGTTCTTGTTGCAAATGACACATATACTGAGGCCCTGTCTCCTCCAGATGGAGTTGTTCTGTGCAGGGAGTGGCTGGTAGGCAATTTCCTCCATGGCCTTCCCTCTGGGAGAGCATGTTCTAATTCTCTACCAGGTGAGCTAAGGATGGACAATGGAGCAGCCCAATTCTGCTGCTGCCCATTTTCCCCAAATGCTACATTCTCATTTTGGTGATTGATTTGCTTACACAGAGACCCTTCTTTTGCTCTGTACCAGCCTGTCTCCAAATCACTCTGTGCCAAGACAATCCCGACACTTAGTAGGGAGGCCTAGGAGAACACTCAATCAAAGCATGTGAAGTTAAATTAATTTCATGCTTTGGGGTGGGAGATAGGAGCTTTTGAGCTCTGAAGAGCCTTTGTTTCTGAAGTGATGAAAATGAGTGTTCAGAGCCATATGTAAATACTACCCCACTGTCACAGAAAAGGAGGCTACTCTACCATTTGCAACAACATGGATGGACCTTGAGCAGATTAGCTAAGTAACACAAATGCTGTGTTTTAGATTCCTTCATATGTGGAATCTAAAAAACTCAAACATGAAAAAAAGAGTGATTACTCTGAATTGTGTCTCCCCCAAATACATCGGTTAAAGCCTAACCCAACTGTGACCTGTTTGATAGAATGTGTAGGGAGGTTATTAAGGTGAAATGTGTTAATCAGAATGGGGCCCTAGTCAATAGGACTGGTGTCTTACAAAAGGAGAGGATAGTGTTAGGACACTGGGAGAGGCCCATCGGCAACCCAAGGAGAGAGACTGCAAGAGAAACCAGCCCTATGACACTTGATCTTGGGCATCCAGCTTCCAGAACTGTTAGAAATGAATGGAAGTTCTTTAAATGACACAGTCTGTGGCAGTATTGTGCTATGGCAGCCCTGGCAGACTAATGTTCAAGGTGGGGTGAAACCCACATGCTGGCAGAGTTGATTTCTTTAGGAGAAGGGGGTGGAGAAGCTGCAAGTGCCTGGTCCCGGAAAGGTTCTGCTAGTGGTGTTGTTAAAATAGCCTTTGTGATGTCAGTGCATACTGTGCCCAGTAGTGTAGCTCCAGATCTTGGAGTCCAAGTCCTGCCTGAGATCCCTGCATTACTCAGGATCCCTGAGTAAATTCCTTTTCTGTTTAAACATTCATTGACAAAGCCATGCAATGTAAATTTAAAATTTTAGACATTTCCTGCCATCCTCACTTCATCAAATCACAACACTTGCAAAAATTAGCTAATGCTAAAAGTGATGTCCCAACAATTTTGCAACTAATAATCCCGACCAAGATAGATGACAGTATTGGAAAAAACCTGACCATAGTGCCTTTAGCATGGACAGAGTTTGTGTTGTGCTCCAGGTGGCTTGAACTGGCAAGTCCCAGAGTGTGGCTATGATTTCATGAAGGACTTGCCCTGTCCTGTTGTCCTTTCTTCTTAGCCAAAAGTTACCTTCTGCATCTTCTACAAGAGGAGTCTGAAGGGACCATAATTCTCACCTAGTTCTTGATTCAGCCATTGCATGCCATTGAGCTTCTGGCTCATGGGCCAGAGCTGTGTCGTGTAACTACCCCTAGATGCAAAGGCAGTTGGGAAACAGCATACTTGTTAGCATTTACAGTCTTTAGAGCAGTACTTTCAGATGCTTGCCTGCTGTGCTCTGCATATTTGGGTAAATGTATGGATACATAGCTGATGAAACTTACAGCCAGAGCAACTGACCAGGGCATTGGCTGTCCCTGCTTCCCCAGGTGGCTCTCAGGCGTTCCTATCCATCATTTGCAGTTTAGGGGGATGCTCTCCTGTGGAGTCATCTAGGCAGGCAGGAAGACTGGAGCAGGCTTCCACATGTATGCACAGACTCTGGGGCTTTATCTTTAATAAAGGAGGAGAACTCTCAGATACAGTAGCAAACCTGGTTTTAATTGAATACCTAATTCTAGATTTTGATGGCAAATACCTTCATAAATAGGACAATCTTGAAATATTCTTGTAGCATAGCGTGACTCCCTTATTCTTGTGCTTATCAGGAAGTGGGACTTGACACTTCAAATTGTAACTTATTCACCAGAAATAAGAACTTCTTTTTGCATCCTGTAGTAGCTGTGACATGATGACATGACACTCAGCACTGGCCAAAACCACAAAATTTCATCTTTTTGGATCAGTGTGGAATTTTTTTTTCATTTTTTAAAATTACATTAGTTTATTTTTACATATTTTTATGCACTTTTCCATCTCAGTTGCAATCCCCTTGGGTTTCCCATCACCAAATCAACCATGTGCCATCACCACAGTGTGGAAATTTTAAAAATAATTCCAAACCTCAAAAACTTTCCCTCTGCCTTGGCCTTGTTCCTGATTTCATGGTGCCGCTGTATCCTCTCTCCTCTTTGGTGCTCAAGTCCCATACTCTGATTCTTCTATGGGCCTCTTCATTCTTTAAGGGAGGGATGGATCACCCCAGAGCTACCTTTGCCATACTTGAAGATGTTTCTGGATATACCTTGAACATTCTGTGCACCTGGCCTGTATTTGCCTTTGGCTAAAAAAAAAAAACTTGCTAAATAGTCTTTGAGGTAGCAGGGTATATGCTGTTTCCTTAATATGAATTCAGGAGGTAGGCAGCATGGGGATTGTTTTTGCAACTCAACAACATCAACAAGGTAGAACATCTTCATGACTATAAGTATGAGCTACTCATGACAACATTGAATGAAAGAAAGAGATGGGTTCCAAAGGCTTTCTCTCTTTTAATTTCTCTCTTTTAAAAAGAAGTCCCCACTGTATTTCTCTACTGTGATCAAGGCCACATACCTAACTTTAGGTTAAACAAAGGCAAAGAGAAAAGATTGGCCAGATTGGCTCTTCGATCAATCTCAAGTCAAGCCCCATGACTGAGCCTTCCTATGACCAGGAAAACTGAAGATTCCATGAACAAGGAAAGGAGAACTGGTTACTGGATAGGTAAGCAGTGCTGTCATTGTCCCTTAGCCCCTTTTCCTTACAGTTAGACCAGGTACCCTGAGGGCAGTGGAGGTCCTGTCTTCTGTGTCTTTATTGTCTTGCCTTGTGTTCCACTAAAGTAGTCTCACCAAAGGGAAGCTAATTAAACATTTTTTTTGAGATTTATTTATTTATGCACACAGAACTGGGGTACAGGCCAGAGGTGCAGGGGCAGTGAGAGGATTCACCAGAGACAGAGCGGGGAACAGAACAGGCTGACTGATGAAGTACACTGCTGAGGGGAGCAGTGCCAGGAGAGGTCTGCCACGCCATGTGGGCCACCTCTGGGGCAGGTGTCAAACTCATGCTAAAGTGGCTATAGTTTCTTAGTGCTGTGCTTTAGCCAGCTGCGCCACCAGGGAGGGCCCTAATTAAACATTTTAAAACTGTGTTCTTATGGAACACTACTCAGCAATAAAAAAGACAGGTTATGATCACCATGACTGAATGTTACAGATAATGTCATGTTGAGGGAAAGAAATGAGACAGTAAAGAGTATGCACTGTGTGTGTCCACATAAATGAAGATCTAAAATAAGAAAAGTATCTTAAGGTGAAGAAATCAGACAGTGTGATGATTACCTGGGGAGGCAGATCTAGAAGCTTTCTGAGAGAAGGGAAATGTTCTGTTTTGTGATGAGGTATAGGTTCTAGGATATATCATTTGTCAAAATTGCCCTGCTAAGGTGTTTGTTTTCCAATGTATGTGCATTTGGCATTAGTGATTGAGTAGGGGAGAAGAGATAAAGATATATAAGTGAAATAAAACTGGCAGGAAGATGCTAATTATTGGAGTTGGTTGATGGTAACATTATTCTGTATTTAATGCTTGTGTTTTTAAAAAATCAAAGAAAGTTTTCTTCCTCTATCTTTAATCCAGTTGGGTTTTAGTGTGTGTCTCCTCTCCTCTCTCTGAGGCTTTTCTCCAGAAAAAGGCATAGGTCTGCAGCCCTTTGCTGTCTCCTCATGCCACACACAGGACAGGAGTCAGGAGTTTTAACTAAGCATCTAGGGGCTGCATGGGGCCTTTGGAGCAGTTTCTGCCTCCACCAAATGGTGGACCCGTGGTTGCTGCACAGTCTTTGGACTCAAGAAATGCAGTCACTCTGTGTGCCCAGCCCCAAGCACAAAGAGTGGCTGCTCATGAAGTTTTTGGTGAATGAATAAACTCTTATGAGTTGGGGCAATCAATTATTGTTATAGGAGGTAAACTCTTCAAAATACAGCATAGGTAGAAGCCAGTTTGTCAATGGAAGAATTCCAGGCATTTATTTATCAGCTAGTTTTCTTTTTTCTTTTTTAAAATGTATTTACTTATGAAGACAAGAACTGGGATACAGACCAGAGGTGCAGGGGGTGAAAGGATTCACCAGAGACAAAGTGGGGAGCAGAACAGGAGGATGTACTGAAATATACTGCTGAGGGGAGCAGCGGGCAGGCCAGGAGAGGTCTGCTGTGCCATGTGGGTCAGCTCCATGGCAAGTATTGAACTCTGTGCTACAGTGGCTGTGGATTGCTTCATAGCACTGGTTTAACCCCTTGTACCACCAGGGAGGCCCTCAACTAGATTTCTTGATGAATTTTTCCTGAATAGTGAAGTTTCCAGTTGCAAAAGACAGAGTGCCTAATTCTAATACATGTAACACTGTCTCAATGAAAAAGAAAAAAAACTTCCTGAAATCCAACTCTGGAAAGTCAGTCTTTATCAAAAGTTGCAAATATTAAGTAGTCTGTATTTACTAAGAAGCAGTGACACCAAGCAAGCCAGACAAAATAAACTCCTAGAAGCTTCTCTTCTCTCAGCCTGGGTGGCTATTCTGCTATGCACTCCCCTCTGAGCACTGCACTTCTAATCACTGAAGTTGGAATCAGAGTTTCTATCCAGAAAAGGACTCAAAGTCTTTGTCCAGAAATATTATTTGTTTGTATTTAGACTGTGAATACATTGGAGGGGGTTATAGACGTCCTCTCAGGAATGCTTATTGTTAGTCATACTCAACAGTGATTATTGCTTTTAAAATTTTTAACTTGCTTATGCATACAAGAGTTGGGGTGTAGACCAGAGGTGTGGGGATGAGAGAAGTTATCAGAGACAGAATGGGGAACAGAACAGGAGTATTGACTGAAATACACTGCTAAGGGGAGCAGCTGGCATGAGAGAAGAGGTCTGCTGTGCCATGTGGGTTAGCTCCCTGGCTGGGGATCAAACTTACTGCTTTTAAAAATACCTATCTTCCCCAACAAAATGCCTGCCAGGTTGAAGCAAGCATCATACCCATTTATCCTTTAGCATTCCGTTGCTATTGTCAAGTGTTAAATAAAAGCACCCACACCTGAGATCAAGGCTGTCAGTATGATGTGGGTGAGGGGGTGTGAGTCCTTCTAGACTCCTCAAAGACTATTTCAACCACTGCCTGGGTGGTTGTGCTGATGCATGGTGCAGTGAAAACTTCTGAGGACATTAAAGGAAACCCTCAGGTGAAGGAGGTAGGGCCTATTGTCTATAAAATGTTGGTCATGTGCAGTATATTGGAGCTTTGATGTACACATCTCATTTTACTCACAACTGATCCTGGGAGAACTGTATTAGTAGCCCTATCATACACATGGGGAAACAGAGTCTTGGGGTGTGGCTCTGTCTGGAGAGAGTACAATGAGCTAACTTGCTTAGGACACCTAATACCTGGTGACTTAGGGTTAAAGCTCTCTGCATTGTCAGAGCTGAATCACTCCTGCCCCACACACCGTTACTGTTACATTGCAACTACGATGTGGACACCAAAAAATCCCACCCCGTTGCCAGCCAGTCTGAATGGACATGAAATATTGATCTCCCAAGAGGATCTTCCAGGCTTGGCACACGTGCTGGACTATCCACTCAAGAAGATCCAGTTACAGCAGGTTTGTGAATGATGTCCTTCCGTCCAACATCATTCCATTATGATGTTGACGAGAAAAAAAAAAGAAGCCTTACCATTCTACATCAGTTCTCTTTCAAGGTGAGGTTTCCAAGAACACATTGATGATATTAGTGAAGGATATAGCATCGTCATTTCCTAAGGCAATGAACACAAATTGAATATTTTAAAGCCACACAGATTTATTGTTACATTTCTAAAGGCAGAAGCAGAATTGGTCTCACAGGGCTAAAGTCCTGGTGTCAGCAGGGCTGGGTCCTTCTGGAGGCTCTAGTGGAGAATGCTCTTCTCCACTAGGCAGCCCCATCCCTGTTCATCTCCTCAGGACACCCCCCAAGGGCAATCTGCAGGCCCCCCTCCTTCCACCCACCGCTCCAACTTCTGCTTCTATTAGCATCCGCCATTACTGACATCATGTTCTTGCCTCTCTCATGAGGTTACGTGTGCTTATATTTAGATCCTATTTGAATAATCCAGGGCAAGCTCATCTCAAAATTTTTAATTTAGTTACATTAACAATGTGCTTTTTGCCATGCAAACTTTGCAGTCTCCTGGGCTTAACATTTGGGCACCTTGGCAGGGGAGAGATAAAAACTCAGGGGACTGCAAAGGATAGAAAGGAGTCAGGCAGATTTTTAAGGCTTTCAATTGAAAGACTCTTCAATAGTCTAACCCCTTTCTATCATTTGTAATCCCCTAGCTTTCTTCTGGATGAAAGGACATACAGAAGCCACGTGGACAGTGCGGAAAAGAGGAGAAAATAAATGTGATAGAGAGCCCTCACAGACACGGCCTGTTTAGCATTCCACATTTATTTCCTAACTCAGTGCGGTCCAGTGAGTACTGCAAGACTACTGTGTTGGCCAGACGTCTCGTCCTCTCATACTGGAAGTATTTCTTGCTGAAATAGCAGCTGCATATGCCTCCCACAGAGAAGGCAAAGACAGCAGGCATCAGAAGTACCCTGGAAGTTTATTCAATTCCTGTATCCAAAGGTTATTCTGACTCTGTCATTTTCTCTTTTTAAATCCCATAAAGGTAAGGCAGGAGCAAATTTTGCTAATATATAAAAAAAAAAACCCAACCCAACCCATGGGTCTTTGGTTTCAGTAATTAGCTCAATGTGCTAATGAGAGTCTTCAGGGAGAACAGCATTAATTAATGGGTGAATTTCACTTTAATAAATGTATAGGCAATTTTCTAAATGCAGATGGCAGAGTCTGCCCTGATGGCTCTACCTAGAGCCACTCAATATGGTAAGTGTCTGAGGAAAGTGGTTAATTTGTAAAATGTTTCATGATCCTGATTAGAAGAGAAATAATGCTTATGTTTGCTTTCCAATGTATTATTCATCTCTCGCAGACTGAGAACTGGAATATCCTCTCCCCACGCCCCCCCCACTCTGCCCACCACCCCCCAGTCTCCTCAGGCTTTTGTTGCTCCTATTATCCTGAATGGGAGACATCCCCAGGCTCCCTCTCCCCGCTCTGGGGCTTGGCTGGACCTCCTTTCACCCCTTTCTGTGGGCTTTCTCTCCCAAGGCTAGGGAGGGTGCAGGAGCTACAGAAAGAGTGGGGGGGGGGGTTGGAACATTGTGTGTGTGTGTGGGGGGGTGTCTTTATCTTCTCTCCTGATGCAGTAAGGGACCACACAGTCTTGGCAGATCAACCACTCTGTTTTTAGAGAAGCTACCTTCCAGGAAATGTAAATGTCCCAAGGCCATGATTTCTTTAACCAAAAAATTTGCTAGTATTGATTACAGGCATTTAAAACACTTCTAATGACAAAGAGCTAAGAGAATGGAATTCTTTTAACTAGCCACCTGGGTTAGATTTATCTTTCTTCTTCACCATTAGGTGAACAAAGGCCAAAGTGAGGTCCCAGGCTCCAATCTGGTAGCAAGTCCCCAAGTCAGGACTTAGCAGCACATTCTTGGATGCATTTACTGGGAAATCACAACTACAATAAAATTAAACTGCTTCGGATCAATAAACTTAAAAAACATTACAGAATTTATTAGCACCATTATCTTGACAATAAAACCTCAATTTAACAAATTCTTGATTAGCTAGCCTCAAATTATTGGAAAATCTATTACATGGAACTGACTTGGCCTGTGATTCACTGTTTTAAGACTTATGGGAACTGGCTCCATTACCACTGTTTCTTTAGAACAGGTGAGTGACAGAGCACCTGTCGGTACTGAGTCAAACTCCTACCTCACTGGGAGTTTCCCACAAGCACTGGAAACTTACTCACCATGGTTTATCCCATATAATTGCACTAATATTTGGGTGACTGAGGGATGGTGAGGGTCTTGGACAGCCCACTCCCTGCTCATCTTTAATCAAATCCCCTGAGTGTGAGGTGAATCACTAGGACTCTGTTATGTACAGGAGCTGAGATTTTTTCCACCCTCAACTCATAAAGAATAGTAAATTAAATCAATCAGGTGTTGCATTCTGATAGATTCTGTATCCAGCACAAAACTCTAGTATAATCACAGAACTTATATGGCTCTGGAATTTCATAATTTGGGGGCTCCCAGAATGGGATCTAGGATTACCAAGTGTTTGAACCCCAGAAGGGAGGGAAGGAGGGGTAGATCTCTTACTCAAAACTAGAGCTCTTCCCAACCACAGATGGTTTTTGCCTGTTGGCTTGTTTCTTGCCAACCCCCAGCATGCAAACTTTGGGACCTGGCCATTAATACACTGGCATCATCGTTCTGGGCTCGGCTGGGTTCTAGTCTTTGGAGTAAATAAGTTGCTAAATTTAGACAAGTGCAGATTTAGCAAAATGAATACACTAGCATTGCCGTGTCAAGACACCCAGCAGCTTTACCAGATGTCTGCCGGAGATGCCCTCTAGATCTACAGAAGAACAGCGGCCCATGTCTCATTTCATAGGGGAGAAGAGAAATGCATGCCTAATGTTCTTCCATGCTTATTGGGAGCTGAACCGTTTTTTAAAAACACACTTAAACATTTCCTTCTGAGAGAAGAGTATATGAAGGATCAGAAGCAAATTAAACACATAGGGTGCTGTTCAGAGACTCTAGTTGAATCTGGGGTGGCCCTCTTTCTCTTATGAAAAATCAAGGGTAGCCTACAACTGACGCCATGGCAGGCCTGGATGGCATCCATGGTCTATGCTGAGTCAGCCAGCCTAAGTAGCTGGGATCCACTCCTCAGAATGTGTGAAAATACAGGGAGTTGGGTAGACCCTGGCCATGATCCATTGGTGTGCCAGTTAGTGATTTTCATCACTCAACAAACCTTTAACTGACCACCTTCTTTCTGCCAGGCACCAGTGCTGGGGTAAAATAGTAAAGAAAATGAATGCAGCTCTCCTCCTCATGGGGTCTACAGTATGGAGACAGACAAGTGAAACTAAGCCATAGTCAATACAATAAGTAGCTGGTGTTCCCTTTGCCTTGTGGAGTCAATATACTGGTGATTTGTAATGGTGGGCTTTTGTGCTGGGGGGAGGTCAGACTAGCTGGGATCATTGGGGTCCAGGGAGGCCATAGGCTCCAGAGAGCAAAGATCAAGAGGGCTACTCTCTTTCAGATTGCGTAAATTTCTTGTCCCACCAGTTGTGTGTCATTGGGCAAGTAAATCGAGCATGTCTAAGACATGTTACATCCATAGTTGTAGAGCTGGGTGGAGTGTCTGCCTCTGAGGGTGGCTGTGGTCGGATCTGTCCACGTGTCTGGTGCCCACGCACAGAGCCTGGCATAGAGAAAGTGTCAGCTGTTAGCTGGCCAGGAGTTCTTGGCCAGAAATTCAGTTTGTTGAAGTCAATTCAGTTTATTTGACTAGCAACCACATTAATCTAAGCACCAGAGAGGGCATGAGAGTCTATCACAGGAATACAGTAGCAGAGCTTGAAAAGTCTGTCTGGCTTCAGGAAGGAAGACTTCGCAACGCAATGGGCAAATCCATATGGCCCTGTAGGGGGACAGCCACTTCTCAGTTTTGCATTTCCTGAGGCAGAGAGATAGGGATTGCCTAGAAGTAGGGGGTACAAAGGTAGGTGGTCCAGCGCTGGGCGCTATTGTAAGTTGTAGAATCAGAAAGCTTTCCCAAATTTTCCCTCTTATTCACCTGTCATCAAACAGGCTCAATTGCATTCACATTCACTCCTGTATCTGAGCCCTGTTACTCAGAGGAAGAGATGTTTTTCTCTGGAAGCATAAGAAATGAGGAATCCTGTCCTGTGCACGTCTGTAGGAGAGTTTAAGTTCATAGTTTAGGTTTTAAAACTGCAATTTGAGCCCATTAGAGAGAGACTGGGCTAATGACATACATGGGAAAACAGTGCATTAGCCTATTTCCTTCCTGTAAAGACCTGTAAAAGCCAGTGTGATTTTTGCAGAATGAGGTTGTTGTAGCCAGTAATCAGTCTGGACAGCACCAGAAATCCTGAAATCAACCAGATGGGGTTAAAGAAGGGCTGGGTGTGCAAAGAGTGGGAAGAGGCTCTGTGTCTGGTATGGAAAGTAAACTGATTTATCTTAACCTTCACAATAAGGGAATGGGGTCCTGATCAACCTCATTTTATGGGTGGGGAAACTGGGGCCCAGCCCTTTTACAAGGTGACAGAAGAAAGTGGTACATCCAGCACCCTGCGGATGAGCACTTGTGATGGAACAGTCCCAGGAAAGCCTCTGAGGAGAGCACAGAGTCTCTCAGGCACAGGGGCCAGGGAGCAAATCCCCTCTCTGAATTTACTAGCCATGTGGTTTGGAACACTCAAGTGAACCTCTGTTTCCTCATGAGGTCAACTCTGCCTCCTAAGGCACAGAGGAAGACTGAAACAGAAAATGCACCAAGGTGCTTAACCAGCACTCATGTCTTAGTCTAGAGAAAGAAGGATAAGTGCTTCAGACATTGACATGGGAAGCTTCAGTGTGCTCAGCTTCCCTTCGAGCACCTCAACATCGTCACACCTGCAGCAACTGCAGCAGCCAGGCCCCTGGGTTGACGGGAACATGGAGGGACTGGGCCCCTCCCTCCAGCACCCTAGAAGCCCTAGATGCCCGGCTCTGAGACAGAAGGGCTTCCTTTCCTGCCTCGCTGTGTGTTTTCTTCTTAGCAGTGCCTCCCCCACCTGTGTCTAGTTGGGACACCCCCAAACACAAACAGCAGGAGTCTGGAGCAGGAGCTTCCAACCATTTCCTGACTTGCCTTTGGATCACCTGGCTTCCTCATCTGGAAGCAGAGGTAATGAAGTAGCCCATCCTTTGGATAACTCTGTGAATGATTAATATAATTATTCAGAGTGCTTTGAACTTTTGAGGGTCAAGATTTATCGTAATTGAGGATGATCGTCTTTGGGATAGTGGATATAATTAATTTGCCATATATTTTGCTCAGAAACTATGTCTTTAAACCAATTACTTTTAATTTTACAAATTGGATGCCCCCATTCTGGCCAACTAACTCCTCCAAAGACACCAAGGAAAGATAGGAAGGAGGGCCTGGCTACCCCAAGGCTGAGTAGGGACAAGCCAGGTTCAGGAGGGATTTTGCTACTAAGTCACACAATATACAACACAGACTTTGGAATCAAAATAGGTCTTCCTAGGCAGTCAAGACTAGATGGCACCCAATTCTTAGGAAGCTCATGTCTTTCCTTCCAGGTCCAGGTATTTTATCTCTTCCCAACCATTCTCAGAAAGCCCACCTTTGAAGGCTCTTTGAAGGCATTTTAATTCATTGACTGTTAACTCTGTTCTAGGTGCCATGGAAGACAGAGAAGAAATCAGGCATTCTCTGTGGTTTTATAGGAAGGTATGACTGTGGTTGGAGAAAAGGGAGAAACAGGCCACTGAAGTAGGAGATGAGGGAACAGGAAGGAAAGAGAGAAGCATGAGGAACTTTGGTGACTTGGCATGGATTTGAGGGGGCTGCTGCTTTTGCCTTACATTCAGATTCTCAGTGGAATCATGCCTATTTTGAGAAGAACCCCAATTTTACAGTCCCAAACTCTAAACAGGCCTGCTCATGACTCTCATATGAGTTGGGAGTCAGAAGGGCAAGGGGTGCCCTCAGAGAAGGAACGCACACGGAACACACGTGCCCTGGGCAGATATCTGCAGTGATGCAGAGGAGCAAAGTGGCCCTTTGGGAAGGGAACAGGTGAAGGAGTCAAGATACCAACAGTGGGGTCTCCCCTCTGCCTCTTGGCCTCTTCTCTCAGGCGGCCATTGGAGGAGCTCATGTCTGAGGTCCTTCCAGGTTCGTTTCCTGTTGACTGGCATGGCAGATAGCTCTATAAAACTTGTGGAAATGTGAGATCTTGTGCAACTTGGTCTCTGAGATACTTCTGCATCTTTTTCCTCTTTTGGACCTCTTTACGGCCTCTACTTAGTATTTCCGCTGTTGCCTGAAACTTCTTATGTGCTTTGAGTTCATTGAAGAGCTAACATAGGTGCCGGTGTCTCGTCTCTACTGGGAAACTGTGAGCTTCCTGAGGCATCACTGAATGCCGGTATCCTCATCTGAGCTGGCAGAGGACAAAGCCAGGTGGGACTGGCCTATGTGCACAGTCGGAGTAGCAGCCACAGAGCAATTTGCTCATACATCCCATCACTGGAGGCATGGTATTCCCGGGAGAATGATGTGCTCCCCTGAGAGACCTCATGAACTCCCACCTCTTGATTAACTGAATGCACACAGCTCCATTCCTTTTGCAAAGTTTATGACTTTCCTCACTCAATGAGGAACTCAAGAAAGCTTGATCATGTGACTTAGGGAACTACTCATTGCATTGTCAGTGACTGTTCCTTCTATTGACACCTGATTTAGAGAAGACAGACTTCAGCCACCGACAGTCTCAGAGTAAGATGGTGCTAAAACAATGACCTACAGGTCACTGACCCAGCCCTGTTGGAGATTGGGGCCTTCTATGGTATGCCTCAGTAGTGGAAGAAGAATTCCGGGGTTTAGATCAACAGGGTATTCTTAATACCTCAGGATGCACCACTCCACTCTTGGGATGCTGCTGTAGAATCTCCCCAATGTGGCATCTCTGAGTAGAGGTGCCGGGGTGCACTCCAGGACCATCCAGCTTGTTCGAGGGTATTCTCCACAGAGCTTTTCACCTGTGTGGTTTGTTATCCTGTTTGGAACTCCTCTAAATGAAGACAATCCATGCCAGCATGGTGCTCTTATTGTTGCCTCTGCTCTGTTTACTCCTAGCTCTCTTTAGGGAGGAAAAGGCTGAAAACTGCGTCCTAATGGCCCAATTAGTCCTAATGCTGCGTAGTGTTGACTGTTTAGTTACCACCATATTGTGTACAGAACTAATTGTGGTGAAAGCAAATGAATGGTCAGGAAACAAACAGGCTACTAGAAAATAATTACTTGGAGTGTTTCTCTTTAGTACCTGTGCAGCAGATTTCATTATAGTCAACAGCCCCTAAGCTGCTTGAAATAGTGGTATTTGTCATTTTCATAGAAACTTGATAATGACATTAATTTATCTTAATGGCCTGTTCTATTGTTATAAATAGTAAAATTAGCTTAAATTGTCTTGCTTTTGCTGGTTTTGGATGGCTGCAGAGGGCCCCACAGCAGCAGACGAGTAGATAATTTGGTGTGCTTGACAGATTTCCAATAATTTGTTATGTGGAGCATGAGTAATGCTAGTACCATTAATGTTCATTTTCCTCTAAATTCATTACTGCCCTTTTCCCTTTTATCTTTTTTAATGTCTGGGCCATTTTTCTATATTTCAAGTGGAGCCACAGAGCCTATTCATATTCAGCCGGCTATTAACATTCTGCACATAGCGAACATCCTGGAGAAAACAACTCTTTATGAAATGATGAGCCTGGTTGCTATTTATGACGGAAAAACAGGCGGAATGGGGGGCTTACTGGTATCAGGGCCTAGGTATAATTAAGTCAAATGTAATTTTAAAGAAATTTAAATATTTTCATTTTATGGCAAAGGTAAAACATACTCAAGGGAGAATCTAAGAAGGTGTAAATGCATTAGTAACGCTCACTCCTCCCTTTCATATCATTCCTATTTCAGGTTCCCGACGCAGTTTATCAGAGGTTAGCATGCAGCTTTCCCTGTCCATTCCATTCTAATTAATCCCCCAAATGTTACAGCTGATTTCGTTTCTGTAAGCAGATATGTTGACATAATATGTGGAGCAAATATGAATACTATCACTAAAATTCCATTTATTCTCCTCAGTTCCCAATCTTGGTCTGTATTTCCCTATGGGCTGGAAGACAACCCAGAGTGGATACTCCAGTTTTCCAGCATTTTTCAAATTCATCTCCTTTTCTTTTATGTCATCATATGGAGGCTAGCAAATTATAAAGGGCTGACTAGAGCTCTTTATAATTTTAAGAATGTATAAATTTGCCTAATACACGTGAAAAATGTATGCAATATTTATCCTGAATGAATGAAAGGACATGGCAACTCAAAGCCAGTTTCATTTTGTAACTTGGGCAGAATGATGTTAAAAGCTCAGTGTTTCCAGACACAAGATCTCAGCCTGTGCCCCACTTTTA
Source organism: Condylura cristata (assembly GCF_000260355.1). Classification (NCBI taxonomy): domain Eukaryota; kingdom Metazoa; phylum Chordata; class Mammalia; order Eulipotyphla; family Talpidae; genus Condylura; species Condylura cristata. The sequence continues at coordinate 40,860,311 of NW_004567111.1, forward strand.
TCTCCCCCAGGTTAAAATTCTCATGTGGGGTACAGTGAAATCACATCTTTGATGAGAAAATTGTATATTAGCAACCGAATTTTTTATTTAAAAAGTGAACTTAACAAAAAGAAAGATTGGCTTTCTATGATGTTTTGTTTCCAAGAAAAGGGGACTTTCCCTTTCCAGAGTATGTGAAAACTCTTTCCAGTGCTCCCTGTGGGAGGTGCCAAGGAAGCACTAATTTTTTTTTTTTGAGTGAGACCCTGAATGCTTCTTTCAAACCCAAAGTCCCAAAATTGATGACTTTCACTCTGAAATAGCAAATCAACATTTAAAGAACTTTTCTGCTCATGAAACAACATTATTTCTTTTTTTCCCCCACAGACACAAACAGATTTTAAAAGCAGCCTATTCAATAAAATCACCCAAATGTACTCCTGAGTGTATGCCCAGGGCCTTCAAACCTTGGGAGGGATGAAGGATAATGTACTAATAATGTGATGTATCAGAGGGGCAATTCATAAAATATTTATCCTAAAGCAGAAAATGTGTCTGTCTGCCTTGTTCATTTATAAAATAATAGTTTAGGGGAATTAGGTACCAGCTAAATCCCTTAGTCAGTGCGGTTGGTTTCACCCAGAGTCCATTAGACTAGGTTATGTATCTGTTAAGGAAGATGCAGTCTGTCGGTGGTGCATAATGGATCATGAAAGATAAATGGAATTAGGCAATTGAATAATTAGGGTAGAGCCCACCAGAACGACTCTAAGTACAGGGCTGTGGGATTTCCATTAGAAACCTCCATTTCGATGGTTAGAAATCCATCTGGGAAAATTTGGCTGGTGCTGAAAGTTAGTGTCCTGTGGGAGAAGAATCTCCCAGGGGGCATCCTGGTTCCCAAAAGCTAATGTTGGGTGATGGATGAGCCTCAACGCTGAAAGGGACTTGAGCCTTGCTCTCTTTTCCGGCTGGTGTCCCAAATACCCATTTGATGGAATTGAACATCTCCCTGCAGAGAAGAACGCCTGACCTGCTCCTCTGTCCTGAGGTGTCTGCCTCCTTAAGGACAGAATCAAAGAAAGGTGTGCCCATGGTTGTGCAGCATAGAACCTACACAGCTGTGCTTCCTTACCCTCCAAGAGTTACATATCCAGTGAATGGTACCTGGAGCTGCTCAACAATAACTGATACACAAGCAAGCAACTTATTGCTCTCTTTGCTGAATTCAGTGAGAAACAAGACAAACTACAAAGGTGCCCCCAGGCTTGACAACAAGGAATAGGTGACACTTTCTGTAGATGCATTCTGAGAAGAGAGTAGTCTGTGAGCCACTGTTAAGAGTCACTCAGCAAGTATTGGCCGAGCAGGTACAGTGTCCCAGGCCAGGCTAAGTGACAGGAATAGAGATGAAACTTCTGTCTCAAGAAGCTTCGTGTGTGGAGGGGACATCACGCTGCAGCAGGGGTCTGTTCTCAGTGCGGATGGCATTTGAAGGACCCCTCAGGCTTCCTGGCTGGCTGAGAGGTCTGAGCACATTAGTGTGCAGTAAAATCTGCCCAAGCATTCAAGCACCTGTTTTAATGCAGTGGGAACTAGCTCTATTCTGAAGACTACTGCTGGAAGGAAAAAAGGTTTTATTAATAGTGTGACAACATATAAAGTCATGTGGCTATGCAGTCACCTGGCCTCCAAGTTGGCCTCTTGTTAGCCTGGTCACTTGGGCTGATCTTCTTTAAGCCCCAGTTTTCTGAGGCTTAATGGAGTTGATGACAGCCAGCTCACAGGGTTCTGGGGTTGAAATGAGAGACAATAGGCCCGAGTGTGCTGTGAACGCTAACTGTCCATGTTTCAGCTCTGGCCACCATTATTTCCTGGAAATGCAACAAGTCCAGTGGGCTTTCACTTATTAAATACATATGTGTCTTATCATACACAACACACACTTGAATTAGGTCACAGTGGCCCTATTTTGCAGAGGAATAGTGGAAGTGTGGGAGCTCTGGAATTTGTTCTAGTGTGATAGCTAGTAACTGACCACACGGGCAGGATTCAAAGCCAGATCTGGCCAGCACAGAGGCCCTTGAGCAGCAGGTGCTTGTCCTGCACCACAGAGACTGCTGGCTGGCTGCAGGCAATGTCTCTCAGGCAAATCCCTGCCCCAGGTGCTCCCAGGGAGGGGGAGGGTTGTGTTAGGGGCTGGCATGTGGCAACTCGTGGCTTCAGAGAACAAGCCCTGATTGAGACCTCCTAGTCCAGATAGTCCCATCAGCTTTATGGAAAATGTTGCCCCCAAATAATTCAGTGCTCCCTAAGGTCCTGCCCAACAGTTTCCATCTAGGTTCCCTCCATTTTCATTTAGCCTTGCCCATTCCCCCCTCTTCGGAGGCTTTCCACAACCTGCTGGTGCTGTTTCTCTTCCTGCCTCCAGGCCCTTGTGTGATCCACTAGTCCTGCCTTCTCTACTCCATATTGCTCTCACCTCCAACTCCTTCATTCAGCTTCTACATGTGTTCGGTCTACCCAAAGCTAACAATAAATCACTTAAAAATCAACCTGTCAGAAGAGCTTCTGTACAGCAAAAGAGACATTACAAAAGACAAACAGACATCTCACTGATTGGGAAAAAATTTTCTCACACAAAACTAGCAATAAAGGATTGATCATAAAGATATACAAAGAGCTGATGAAACTCAACAAAAATAAACAACCCCATCAACAAATGGGCAGATGAGCTACAAAGACACTTCTCCACGGATGAATGCAAATGGCCAACAAGCATATGAAAAAATGTTCAACATCACTTGTATAAGGGAGATGCAAATGAAAACCACAATGAGATACCACTCAAACCGGTGAGAATTGCATATATTAAAACAACTAGCAACAACAAATGTTGGCAAGGATGTGGTGAAATAGGAACTCTCCTGCACTGCTGGTGGGAATGCAAACTAGTACAACCACTATGGAATACTGTTTGGAGGTTTCTCAAGCTGCTAAAAATTGAAACTTCTGGCCCTCCCTGGTGGCGCAGTGGGTTAAAGCACAGCACTGAAAATCCAAAGCCGCTTCTGCATGAGTTCGATTCCCGCCTGCCCCAGAGGTGACCACATGGTGTGGCAGACCTCCCCTGACCCACCCGCTGCTCCCCTCAGCAGTGTACTTCGTAGATCTGCCTGTTCTGCTCCCCACTCTGTCCCTGGTGTCTCTCACCCTCCGCATCTCTGGCCTGTACCCCAGTTCTGTATGCACAAATAAATAAATCTTTAAAAAAAAAATTGAAACTTCCATACAACCCAGTAATCCCACTTCTAGGTATCTACCCAAAGGACACAAAAACATTGATTCAAAAGGACACCTGCACCCCATGTTTCTTGCTGCTCTATAATTGGAAAGACATGGAAACAGCCCAAATGCCCAAAAATGGATGACTGGATTAAAAAGATTTGATACATTAGGGCCCTCCTTGGTGGCACAGCGGGTTAAATCACTGCACTAAGAAGATAAAGCCACTTTAGCATAAGTTCGATCCCTGCCTGCCCCGGAGGTGACCCACATGGCGTGGCAGACCTCTCTTCTCCTGACCCACCCACTGCTCCCCTCAGCAGTGTACTTTGTAGATCTGCCTGTTCTTCTCCCCACTCTGTCTCTGGTGAATCCTCTCACTGCCCCTGCACCTCTAGCCTGTACCGGTTCTGTATGCATAAATAAATCATTAAAAAAAAAAGATTTGGTACATATACACAATGGACGGTTACTCAGCAATCAAAAAGATAAACTCAAGCCTTTTGCAGAAACATGGATAGAGCTAGAAGGGATCATGTTTAATGAAATAAGCCAGAAAGAAAAGGAAAAATACCAGATGGGTTCACTCAAAGAAGGCACATAAAGGATCAGGAGGGGGCAGAGGGAGGGAGGAGAGAAACAAATGTAATAGACTAAAAATGAAAACAATGAACAACTATAAACCAGAAACATTTTATGGGGGTTGGAGGGGGAATGAGTCAGAACTGGGGTGGTAGAGTGCACTGGATTGTGGTGATGGCACACGGTGAATTGGTGGTGGGAAGCCCATGGGGATTACAACTGAGATGAAAAAATGCACAAAATGAAGAATGATGTAAAATAAAATAAAATAAAATAATGTCTTTTAAAAGACAGAAATGTGTTTATTCTTTCAACACCAATTTTGGAGTACCTACTCTATGCCAAACGTAATATAGGTTTCTTGTCTGCCCTCATGGAGCCTATAATTCTGGGGTAGAATGGATGTCACAGGGAGAAAGTCTTTTGGCCACACTTCTGTCTGGGAACTTTCTATGGCTCCTCTATGTTCGAGCTCAATGATAACCAAACTCCTGCCTATGTTACAGAATCATCTGCTACCATCCCTTGCACATTCCTAAAGATACCAGTTTCCTTCAAGCTTCCATACTTTAGTATATGCTTTTCTGCCAGGAAATTCTCCAGTCATTTATTTTTTTATTGTGGTAAAATATACATAACAAAATTTATCATCCTATATACTTTTGAGTTTATAGTTCAGGAGGGTAAAGAACATTTCCATTGTTGTGCAACCAATCTCCAGAACTCCTTTTCATCTCATGAAACTGAAGCTCTGTACGCCTTAAACAACAACTCTCCATTTTCATCTCCTCACAGTAGAGGTAACCACCAATCTATTTTCTGCCTCTATGATTTTGACAATTATAGGGACCTCATATTAGCTGAATTACACAATATTTGTCCATGTGTATCCAGTTTTCCAGTTTATTTCATTCACTATAGTGTCCACAGCATTCACCAATGTTGGAACATGTGTTAGCATTTCCTTCCTTTTTAGGACTGCATAATACTCCACACAAATTTTGTTTATCCTTTGTGTTACTTCTATCCTCTGATTACTGTGAATAAAGTTTTTGTGAATATACATGTATAAACATATTTTCAAGACCTTGTTTTCACTCTTTTCTGTATAAGCCCAGAAGGGAACTACTGGATCATACTGTAATTATATTTTTAATTTCTTGAGGAACTGTCTTACATAATGACTGCACTATTTTACATTTCTAGCAACAGTGCACAAGGGCTCCAATTTTTCCCTATCTTTGCCAGTTTTTATTTTCTGATTTTTATAAGAAATAGTAGCTATTATGGTGGCATGTGGTTATATCTCATAATGGTTCTATGGACCTTCTATAACCTGGCTTAAACCTCTTCACTGTTTCCCACATTTCCCTAGAGTTAGCATCCTATGTGCACCTCTGACAACTGTCTCTAACTCAGTCACATTTTATGAGGGTATGTATTTATTTGCTTACCTGTGTCCTTGCAGTGTTTTGAGGTTCTAGAAGAAGATGGTCCTATCCAGTCCATGAGGTTCTCAGCATCCAATAGGCACATTAGAAAGATCTGTTCAATGAGTAAAAAAAATTTTGTTGCTCATACTTAGCATAACAGTTTTTGTTGTTTATTGGTTTTAATTTTTTTGAAACTATCTCTTATACACAGTGTACATGTTTTATGTTTACAACTCAATGAGTTTTGTATAAATTTATACCTGGGTAACCATTCTATAGGTCAAAGCACAACATTTCTAGGATCCTAAGATGTTCCCTTGGGCCTGTCAAAATCCACTCACCAAAATAACTCCTTGATTGTTTTAAACCTTCACTCCTTTGCTTGTGCTCACATGTCATATAAATAGGGTCACACACACCTATTCTTTGTGCTTGACTTCTTTGGCTCAGCCAGATAACTGGGATACCCATCTATGTTGCTTCATGTGTCTGTGATTCACCCCTTTTTATTGCTGAGTGGAATCCCATGGCATAAATATACCACCGTTCACTTAGTCATCCTGCAGATGGATATTTGGGTTCTTTCCAGTTTTGGGCTATTGTGATTAAATCTGTTCTGAACATTGTTAACTATTGCAAATAAAGATGCTAAAAGTATCCTGTACATGTCTTCAGAGGAATAGACACTTAGTTCTCTTGTGTACATGGCTTGGGGTGGAATTCTGGTCACCCAGTACATCTACGCTTCAATTTTGTAGGTGGTGCCAGTTTAAGAGGTTTGGTTGAATGGATTTACACCCCCACCCAACAATGTACGAGGACTCCAGTTGCTCCAGTTCCTCCCCAACAACTGCTATTTATTGTCAGCTGTTTACATAGATCATTCTGGCAATCGAACATAACTTTTTCTTATATTTTTCCTTTATAGAAAAATTGTATTTTTATACTGATATTTTAAGTTCATTTGTCACGATAATTTCTTCTACTTGGTAACTATAAAAATAGTTACCTCCTACTTTTGAGATATTTAAGGATACATATTTTTCTTCTTAAGCAGGGTTTTTAAAGTTTAACTAGTGAGTAGCCAGTTAAACCTCCCTTCTCACAGTGGTGGCTCAGCAGCAGGGCGCAGTCAAGAGGCAGGTCCTGGCCTGAGCCTCAGGGCTCTAGAGCCCAGCTCTGCCCTCGGTGGGACTGGGTGGCTTTAAGGAATGTATACAAGCTCCAGGTAACTCAGCGACTTCATGTGGAAAATCGAGGTAATAATAGAACATGCTTCACGTTACTGGGATTAAATAAATTACTGCACTCAGGGTAGCCCCTGGTAGCATTAATAATCATTAAGTCTGAGCTGTCATGGCACTCAGTTTCTTCAATGACATTTATTCAAAGTTTCTTCCTTTCTCATTTTTTTCTTTTTCCATATTAGTCATAGTAATAGTTCTCAATAGTTTAGGCATAGACCTGGAATCCTTGCTTTATTTTCTTGGTTACTTTTCCTGTTCTTAAGTAAATACAGAAGTACTGATAATCACTTAGTAATATATTTTATAATATCTGGGATGTGAATTCTCTTAACTCTGCTTTTTTCCCCTTGCCAATGCAATATACTTGGCTTAGTGATTTTCCAGATGTATTTTTAGTATAATTCTTATGGAAATTTTAATTAGTTTTAAAATTATTTCTATAATTAACTGATCATTTCAATTCCTCCTAGCCTGAAACAGCCAACACCCAGCTTTTCATGGATGAACCGTGAGCATATTATGTTAAGTGAAATAATCGATGCCAGGAGCTGGGGTACAGGGATGGGGGTTGTTTATTTTTTTTTT
>NW_004567111.1:40869121-40872105 GCF_000260355.1 Condylura cristata
AAAATTTCATGGGATTTCAAGGGAGATGCATCTGAATATCAATGGTAAAAAGCACAAGAGATGAAAGAAATAGATGTACTGGATTTTATTACAATTAAAAACTTCTATGCTTCCCTCTCAAGAAACTGAAAAGAGCTAGTCATACTTTGTTTTGATTCTCATTCTCGAAATAAATTGTTTGAAGCAAAAAGAAAGAAAGAAAGTAAAAAGATGGGAGTTGGGGATTGGGCTCCCTGGTGTGGGTCTAAGAAATGGGGAGAAACAAATGAAGCTCAAGATGACTCCAGATGTCCCCTAAATCAGAGGCAGAAAATTCTTCTTTCAGCAGTGTGGACATGATTTGGAGCGACGAGAGGAATAATGAGAGACGTCTAACACAGTATTCAAAAAGAACCCTTGTTTCTAATTCTAAATATGTTCCTTCCTGCCTCAGAAATTGGCCCTAAAAACATACGCTCTTGCTTATGGCAAAAGCTGAGCGTCATCCTCATTTGAACCTTCCGTTGAACTCATCAGCAACCTACCAAGTTCACCTCCAAAACAGATCTTGAACCTGTTCACTTGCCATTGCTGCTACCACCTCCCTTATATCAGCCGCCACCTAAGAGATGTTCATGGCATGGCAGCAGTTGCTGGCTCTGTGCCTTCTCTAGCCAGTGGTCCCGCAGGGGCCTGAGGCTGTGGTAGACCAGAAGGAAGATGATGGGCAGCTGGACTTGAGTGAAGGACATAGATGAGTTCGGGCCCACTGAGCCCTCTGCATTTGTCTGTTATATGATGTAACTGCAACAAGTCAAGAAAATAATAGACACTGCATCATTTCTGCCTTCAAATATCACATAAGCTTGTTTTTGATCCCTGCTCCCCACCATCATTTATACCCCTTTGACCCTTCCTCCTGCTTACCTTTTCTTTATTCAGAAGCCCCACTTTTTTATTAGTGTTTCCTAGTTTTCATAAGTATTTTGCTTTGTCAAATTGTCCACCATATAAATACCCAATATTTGTCCTTGTGACTATTTTTGACTACACATAATTCTCTAGAATGCCTTCTGTTTTGCTGTGAATGGTAACATTTCATCTTTCCTTGTGGCTGAACAATATTTCCCTGTGTGCATATACCACATCTTCGTGATCCAATCTTCTATTAGTAGGTACTTAAGTTGTTTCCCTTATTTATTTCCCTTTTCTTATTGTAAATAATGCTACAATAAACACTGTGTAGAGCATTTAAAAAGCAGGGCAACTATTGTACAAAGACAGCTCTTAAAGGATAAATATTTACAAATTATATATCTGATAAAGAATTTTTGTTCAAATTTTATAAAGAACATGTAACTCAATATTTTTAGTACTTAAAAGATCTTATTTGAATTTTTCTCTAACTTCTTGTTAATATAATTTTATTGATTTGCCATTGGCTTAAATACAATATCAATTTATAAATCCTTGGCATACAACTTCACACCTTGATATGTGTATGTTACTCTAGTGCCAAACACTTATGGTCTTAAATTTTATATCCTCCCTCCCTCCTTCCTTCCTTCCTTCTTTCTTACATAGCTCTGTGGGTTTCCCAACATCATTTGTTGAAGAGGCTTTTCTTTCTCCATTGTTGCTCTTGGCTCCTTTGTCATAAATTAGCTATCCAATTAAGTGTGGGTTTATTTCCAGGTTCTCAATTCTATTCCATTTGTCTGTGTGTCTGTTTATGTTCCAATACCAGAATGTTTTGACTACTATCTCCTTTTATTATAGGTTTATGTCAGGGAGTGATACCTTAATTTTTCTTTTTTCCCCCCCTCAGGATTGTTTTGGTTATTCAGGTTCTTTTGTAGTTCCATATAAATTTTAGAATTGTTTGTTCTCTTTCTTTGAAAAATGTCACTGGAATTTTGACAGGAATTGTATTGAATTTGTAAATTGCCTTAGGCAATATGGCCATTTTAACAATGTTTATTCCTTCTATTCATGAAAAGAAATGTACAGCTGCATCCTGGATTGGCTCCAGCCAAGGGCATTGCCAGAAAAAAACTGGTGACATCTGAATGAAGTATGGAATTTAGTTAATAGTAACATGTACTAATGTTGATTTATTTGTTGCGGCAAATATACTTTGGTAATGTAAAATGTTAATATTAGGGAAAAATTGATGAGAAGTAGATGGTAATTCTTCATATTACCTTCATAACTATTTGTGAATCTAAAATTATTCCAAAATAGAAAAACTATTCTTGATCTAGAACAAGTTTTTGTATATATATCTAATAAGGTATTATTTTTAAAGAATACAAAATATTCAATAAGGAAGGATGAATTATCCAACAATAAATGTGTAAAAATAATGAAGAGATATTTCTCAGAAGAAGAAAGGACAAATAAATTTAAAGCAAAATGACAATTTCATCTTACTAAGAAGGCAATTATAAGCTAAAACCACAAAGTCATCCCATCTCATTCAATCCTCCTATAAACTGCTGGCAAAAATGCAAACCATTCAGGAAACATCTGGAAGCCCAATAATTAGTTTCCTATGTTTATGGCTCGGCATCATGCTTGTTCTTATACCTGGGTATCAAGAGGCATCTGCTCATGGTAGCACTGCTTATACTATAAAGGCATCACATACATACCACTGAACTCAGTAAAGAATGGATAATGGACCCAGCAAAATATTATACAACAGTGAAAATGGATGGATGTCAACAATATGCAAAAGTAAAGAAGAATCGTAGAAACAATGCTGATTTAAAACTGCTTAAGGAGAGCCAATATATAGTATACTATTTTGTGAGATTCAAAAGCAACAAAATTAAACTATATAAAGCTATAAATAAAAAAGGAGTTGATAAACAGAAAATTTGGGATAGTAGTTACCCAGAATTGATGATGAGCTGAGGGATGGGTCAAGGAGGCAAACTCAGCTGTTTTTAGTGATCTTGGTGACATTCTTTTAAAGATTTATTTATTTATGCATACAGAAC
>NW_004567111.1:40872800-40885665 GCF_000260355.1 Condylura cristata
CTCTAGTGTTTCTTGAGGAAGCTGGATTTTGTTAAAGTCTTTAGGACTCAATGGCACCCTCCATATATCTTCTGCTAAAACTTATACCAAAAATGTTTAAAAGACTGCTGATCTTGGTTCATTTATCTAGGGAACGTGGTAGGTGAATTAACGTGAAATGCTAATCAGACTTTAGTTTATCATACAAAATAAGATTCTGAAGTTCAGCATCACACTGTATATATTGGACAACTGCCCAAGTGAATTTCTTTTATTAATGTAATATTCTGAACTGTAACATAAAATTATTTCCCGAAATGTAACATAAAATTAAACTTTTGCAATAAAGAAAACTCAAAACTCCTATTACAAGAACAAAGGGATGGCCAGAAACTCAGGAAACATCTCAGGAAGTAGCTGAGTTCCTGACAGAAGCAGGACCACATGGCGGAGCCTGACTTAAGAGGAGGGTGGGGGTGAAGTATTGAGTCTGGGAGAGTGGGGGTCTGGGGGCTCTGGCTGCAGGTGCAGGGCGTGTCAGCAGGAGAAATCGGGCAATTTTCTCAGTTGGGCATTTCTCCTTGGGGATAAAGGAAGGTGGCAGCCGTGCCTCAGCTAGGGCATCCAATCCACTAGTACATCCAGGCCTTTGAGCCACACCTTCCCGTGTGGAACTTCCAGCAGTATTTTAAGTTGTAGAGCACGAAGATGAGAAAGGGACTGACAATTGAGTATAGCAATTCCATAATATTTTAAAACATTTATTGATGCCTATGCGCAAACAGACCATGTTTAGAGTCCGATGAATTTTCACAAAGTGAGTTCAGGCACAGAGCCACCCCGGGCCAAGAAGTTCCAGGATCTGTACATGCAGGACCTTTCCCAGAAGTGTGTTACCTTGTGGCCCTTCCCAGGGGCCAGGTTTTATAAAGTGACATTATTAAGGTGGTTCTGCATATGGACCACACGTCCATTCATGCACCCACCCACGACCAAGACGCATGATCTCGCAGGTCTCTCCGTTTCTGGAACCACTACCAGGCGGTCCTGCCTGTGCACCCTGAGCAGCATCTGGGAGGATCTCGTCCAACCTTCTCATTTTCCAAATGTGGATACTATTATGGAGATTATGTTAGTGATGAGGAGGATTCTGGGGCATCTGTTCCAAGACTTTCCCCCATGAAAGTCAATGAGCAAAATTACAAAAGTAAGTTCCAAGTTTTAACTTACTTTAGTATTTATTGTTGATCCGTTTTAGGATGCAGCTGGGGCCCCTCACCCCAGTGCTGTTTAGCTATCCCAAGCAGAATAAAGTCATGGACAAGCTGTGGCCTGATGTCTGGATTGATTGGTTACAAATCCCATATGGGTCAGTGATTGCCTGTCCAAAACTTATCCATCTCTTTCCTCACTCTATGAAAGCTCTTTGAAAATCCATCCTACTGTGGCAGATATGGGCTACACAGGCACTTTTCCTGTTTTCAGATCTGATTTTTCCAGATCTTCTCATCTGACCCTAGAGATGAAGCCTTGAGGCATCAATCATTTTTTCTTCTTGCCAGTCTCCTCTCCTTCCATCCTCTTTCCAAAAAATCCAAGAATCCTCCACTGCTATGGTGCCCTCTTTTCCTCTCCCCCCACTTTTTTAAAAAAGATTTATTTATTTATGCATACAGAACTGGGGTATAGGCCAGAGGTGCAGGGGCAGTGAGAGAATTCACCAGAGACAAAATGGGGAGCAAATGAAGTACACTGCTGAGGGGAGCAACAGATGGGTCAGGAGAGGTCTGCTGCACCATGTGGGTCACCTCTGGGGTGGAGATTGAGCTCATGCTGAAGTGGTGTTAGCTTCTTGGTGCTGTGCTTTAACCTCCTGTGCCACCAGGGAGGGACCCTTCTTTCCCTTTTTATTTCCATGATGTTCATCTTCCTATGCATCCTCAAGAAAACTGATGTAGGAATAGTTGAACCGGAAGTCTCACAATTGCCCGAAAGTAGGTAGACAGAGCTGTGATTCCTGTGCAAATATATGGCAGCCTCAGTGTTGGAGAAAAATCTCAGATTCTTTCTTCAGGAGGTGCCCTTGAATTTCTCCCTGAGTGCCCAAGAAGATCTCAGGCAGTGTTGAGTCAGCTCTCAGCACTGCATTCAGTAATGCCAGGTTGGCAGCTTGAAATTGAACAGGTGGGAGTATTTACACCATGGGAATTGGCAAACTCTACCTATCAGGGTGTCCTCTTCTACCAGGCAGTTTTCCAGCACACCATGGAAAGATAAGTTCAATCTATGAATCATTATATAGATGATGCTTTAGTGGAATGCCACTGTGAAGATCAACTGAATGGGACCATAAAGTCCATCTCGGTTAACTGCTAAAACAAGGTAACTCTATGGAGTTCACCAAGGAAATTCAGAGCGTAAAGGTGTTCTTATAACATATTTAGAAGGCACTATTGTGTGGGTGTCTCAGGTGGGTGTTTCAGCAAGGAACAGAAGGCCCAGTGACTCAGAGATGGGGGGTCATTTGCAGGCTGTCACAGAGACTCTTTGTTAGTCTGGCACAGACTGTTGGCTACCCAGTGCCCAAGGCAAGGGAGGGAGGCACTGCAGGTGAGACAGCCAGGTGGACTGCCCAAGGTGACTGGGAAGCCACACAGTGCTAGAGGATGGCACTTGCTGACCTTTGTCAAGACCAAGCAGCTGACCGTCTAGCACAAGAACTCATCCTCCTTTGTTGCAGAAAGCCCTTTAGTCAGTGGTTGACTCTTGGGTTTCCCACACTGGACCTGTCAATCAGTGGCCATCATCAGGAAGGAAACGGAGGTTGAGTGTAGGAAACAAGGCTGTTGGGGGCCTACCTGGGGTCATGTTCTCTTCTTCAGCTCTAACCCTGTGGGGCCAGCTGGTGTAACTCCAGTCGCCTTCCTGCGAGGTAGCAATAGGTTCATGATGGGCCATTTCCTGGGCAGGTGAGGAGGGCAGGCAACCAGCTGTGTGCTAAGGGGACAAGAGCAGTAATGATGAGGGTGGTGGCTGCTCCTCCGTGAGCACCCATCGATGTCTCTCAGGCATCAGGAATCAGGACTCTGAGACTAAGGAGTAGCCTCTCCACTGACAAATATCTCCCTACACACTGATATTTTTTTAAAAATCAGCTTAAGCAAATCTCCTTTCTCTTTGGCTTCAATTTTGACCAGTCATTATGTGGTGGAATGCATTAATATTTGGGGAACTGGAAACAGCATTTGAGGGAGAGCCAGGAGACTAAAACCTAGCCCTGGCTCTGCTCAGCTCTGGGGGAGACATTTTATTTCTCTGAACCTCCTTTCCTCACTTCTCCGCTGGCAGCTGGTCAGAGGAGCCCCGGCTAAGATGTCTTCACCTATAATATTCTTGCCCATCTCCTTGATCCTTATCTCCCCAATCTTCTCATACACTCCACATGCCTGCCATGGCTGTCCTCCTGGGAGCATGATTAGCCATCTTGGGATGATGAAGACAAGTCCAGCCCCAGAAATGCAAAGGAATTCCCCATTCTAGGACTGTTGAGCAAGGAAATGCACCAAAAAATTGGGCCATGTTTTTGGTCCCTAAACCGGTCCCTAGAAATCCTGCTTTGAACTCACTGCCAGTTCTCTGCAATAGATAACTCAGGCCTATAAATGCTTTTCTTAGTCTTTCCTCTATAAAGAAAGGGAGGAAAGAGAAGTTACCCTTGTTTTTCACAAGCTTGGGTGACAGTTTCATCTGAATATTCTTTCTTAAATATTTCCCACCGAGACCTTCCTCACTCTCTACCACCAAGCCCAGGATGCTGCCCAAAGATGGATGTGAAGGAGAGACTGTTCCTGACAGGGCCTTCTTAGTGCTAGCCGTGCAGCTGAAATCTCAGCATGGAAAAGGTCTCAGGACACTCCCTGGTGGCGCAACGGATTCGGACACAGCACTGCAAACTGGCCACAGCCACTTCAGAGCAAATTCGATCCCCGGCCCTGGAAGTGATCCACATGGTGCGGCAGACCTCTCCTGTCTCACCCTCTGCTCCCCTCAGCAGTGTACTTCATTGATCTGCTTGTTCTGCTCCCTGCTCTGTCTCTGGTGAATCTTCTCTGCCCCTGCACTTCTGGCCTGTACCCTAGTTCTATGTGCATAAATAAAATCTTACCAAAAAAGAACGGGTCTCAGCACCATCTCACCTCACTGCCCACTTGGTTGCTACAGAAACCTGGAGCTCTGGCTGCATGCTGGAATGCCTGTAACTCTTAGGCAGTGCCTCTGATTTAGAGCTGCAATCTGTCATCCACAGTTCCAGCATAGCACCAGTCCAGCCACTGGAGAGGAGGAGAACATGTCTCTCACATGTACAACATAACAACCTCAAAAACTCAGAAGTTGGCAGATATGTGCCCTGGGTTATTGCAAACATCCCTGGTTTCCTCAACCATACTTCAGGTGACCGGGTTTCCAGTGTTCCCTTCGGGACACAATCCAATTCCATGTCTACCTTTAAGAGCACCCACACATCGCTTCTCGGCTTTTTGGCTAAGATCAAGTGTAAGAACACCCACACAACCTTGTTGTGCCAGCCTAGAACAAAGGACAATGGTGGCCTCTCCCTTTCCATGTAGACAGTGCTCAGACTGTGCTGATGCGGCTGAAAGCTAGTCACATTCACTTTGTGACTGTCTAGAGTTTCTAACATTCCCCATCTTGCATTATGCAATTCACTCGCTGAATGTAAAGGAGGTAACTTGGCCTCTTACAAACTCCTTTTTTCAGTTTAGGCTTATTAAGCTCTTTTCGAATCCCGCTATTTGGCCATCTAACCAATTAGCTTTCCCACCTACCTCTGTGCACTTGTTGGTAAAAAGTCACCTTGGCTAACCCAAGGGTAGAATTCTATTCTTAGTTGACTTTGAGCATTGAGAATTAGTTCAGAACATTTTTCAATCATATGCTAATAGCTCTGAGTGTTATAATATCTACTTCACATCTCAGAAATAGATTTTTTTCTATTACTAACTTCCCCATGAAGACTGTACTTCCAGACCATTTCATCCCTAGTTCAGCGAGTGCAGAAATGTTAGACTTACTGAAGTGTTTGCACTTTGCTGAATGCCTACTCTGGTCAAACTTTTGGTAAGTCCATAGCTGCCTGTCACTAATTTCTCCAGAATCTTCTAGTGTGTTCTAGGTGTTATGTTTCCTGGTGTTACATGGGTGAGTAAAAAAAGGGTGAATGTGTGTGAAAGAAAGACTCCACTTCAGATGTCACAGGAAGGTGCCTTACACCTGCCTTGAGTTTCTAAATGAAGAGAGGCTGTGAAATTCTCTATGCTTAACATTAAATTCTTCTCATCGTTATCTCTAAACTAATTTTGAAATATCTCCCTTCTGCCTAGACCTATGATGATGAAATCCCCTTAAAGAAGACAATTTAGATTTGGTGGGGAAAGAGTAAAACTGGAGTGTCCCAAGTGAGAAGGTGCCATAGACCTGCTAGGTCAGGGCCAGAAAGAGACAACCAGCCAGTTTGCTATCTTTGTTATTATCATAATGGAGAAATGTATGTTTGTACACCTTGTATTTCTACTTTATTCCAACCATGTGAGCGGGCAGGGTGGGAAAGTATATGTCAGTTTCCACAGTAATTTGCGCTCCTGCCATCTGCAATGGGGAGCGTCTGCCGGACTGCCGGACTCAGGAGGTGCACTGGGCAAATATTATTCCCTTAATTTCTACATCTATAAAATGGAACTGACAATACTTACGTGGCAGGTTCACCTTGCTCCAGGGCAATAGACCAGATCCCGCTTTTCCTTTGGCCTCTCTCAGCTTAGTGTCTGCAAAGTAGGCGCAGCCTTGTTGAACTGGTGTTTCTGCATTGTCTAATAAGGGGTCCATCTATAGGTCTTCTAAGTTCTATTGCAGCACAAAGTACCATATCCTAGATGACTTACCTGAGTTCAGTTTTCATCAGAGTAACACAGACTGAGGTCTAGTTAATCATTTGTTAAATAGTTCAGATTTTATTTTGGAGAAACAGCTACTGTACAGAGTGCATATGAGAAAGGTTTGCATTGTATGAATTATTTTCCCATTTGAAACCCAGAATCTCCTCAAATGGCTTTCCAACCCATATTGTTCTGAAGTATCCTGTTTGTTCCATTAACTATTCACAGAGTCAACTGGGGGACCGTTGTTATTAATTTCAATGGAAAGCTAAAATGCAGTTCATTTTCTATAATTGCAGCCCTACGGTCTAAAGAGCCAGCAAAAGCTTTTAATCTGAGGCTTTTTTAGAGGAGTATGATCAGAATTACATTGAACATCTTTTGAAGGTACATAATTATGAAAACCTCAGTAACATTGACATTCAAAGAGCCCTATACCATCGATGCTAAACTCACATGCAGTGAACAAGCCAAATTGCCATCTTACTTACTCATAATGGAGAAATGCTGGCGGGGAAGGTCGACAATGTTTGTACACCTTGTGTTTCTATTTTATTCCAACTATGTGAGTTCTTCATATCACCCTGGAGGGGGATATATCCACTACCCCGGTCGATTTAAAGTTTCTGGAGCCTCAGGGGGCCTGCACCGCCTGTTTCAGCCTCCTGGCACCTCCATCACTGGGCCAAGGGGCTGCAAACCTGACAAGTTGGGGGGTGGGCCCTCCGTGCAGCCACCAGAGGGCGCAAGTCCGAGACACATTTAACCACGTCTCAGGCGCTTCTAGTTTCCCAGCCCGCAGCTCAAAAGCACAAGAGAAAACAATCCGGTTCTCCCCTGGCTTACTTCTTCCAGCCTGCTCCTTGGGTTCAGTCTCGGTTTCGGTCTCCAGCGTTGTCAGGGCTGGCAACCTGTGGTCACCATTCTAAGCCGACATAGTTGTTCAAAACCACTTGTCTAAAATGCAAAATTGCATACTCTTGATGGTATGCAAGAACTGACTGACAGCAAGGTAGACATAGTTGTTTTTTTTTTCTTTTTAGTTAACTTTAAATAACCAATTGTAGAATTGGTGGATAGTGAGCAAAAGAGGTAACAGACACAGGTGAGGAGGTAAGTGCCGCTAGCAAAGCACTCTACCAAGGGTTCCAACCAACCAGTAAGGGTCTCTTATGCAGCCAAGTACTGACATCAACTAAATCTGGGACCTGTCCTTGTAAACAATGTCACTAAATACACAATTCAGGTTAAAAAAGAGAAATGTGGGCCCTCCCTGGTGGCGCAACGGGTTAAAGCGCTGCATTATGAAGTGATTCGCAGTCACTGCTGCATTGATCCCCGCCCACGCCAACAAGGTGATCCACATGGCTTGGCAGACTTCTCCTGACCCACCCGCTGCTCCCCTCAGCAGTGTACTTTGTCATCTGCCCAAGTGTAGAGTGCTCCCCACTCTCTCTGGTGAATCCTCTCACCCCTCACATATCTGGCCTGTACCCCAGTTCTTACATGTATAAATAAATTTTCAAAAAAAGAGAACAGTGTATATCCATACTGCTTTAATTAACGCTATGAGTAAATTGTTTTGTTGAAGAAGATGGTTTTTTAAAAAATACTTTTGATACACTAAAACTATTTAAAATATTGTCAAGTCTAGTCTGTTTATTCTTCAGTTTTGTGATGAGTCTATGCATTAGTAAGACCACATGCATAATAAATAAGTTAATTTTCATATTTTTCAGAGTGAGCGCTCACAGTTCTTTAGTGAGAATTTAAAATGTGTGGAGAAGCTTACTTTGATGATGCAGGATTTATGTCCCTTCTGAGCTCCCCTCGGAGTGTGGCTACCCCATCCCTGCTGCTGGCAGTCCCTGAGAAGAGTTGTGCAAGACACTCCCCCTCCTCGGCTTTCTTTTGTGTTCTTGGTGGGAGGAATCATGGGAGGCTGCCTGGAGTAAGTGAGGAATTTCAGAACAGAGAAGGCTGTTCTAATTATGCAGATGGTCTGGGAGTGGACATGAAGCCCAGTGGGACACACTCCACATGATGTGAAAAGACGATACCATTTTCCTTTGATTCATTCAACACCGCATAGATGAAGTGGCCCAGACATGGTGTGAGGAGGGTCGGGAGTCAGAGGCTGGAGACTGGGCTCCTGGGCCATGCAATTCATCTGCAAAGTTGGGCATGGACTTGGTCCCGTCTCTTTAGCAGACACAGGAACTGACCTCAGCAAAGGCCTGGACCTGGCCTCAAAGACCTTCAGCACATTTTCCAAGGGAAGTCTGTTACCAGGAAGAGGTACAGTTCTACAAAAGTAAAATAGGAATGGGTTGCAGAACTTACTGGTCTTGCCTGGAAATGGAGGCCCCAGGAAGCTAAGAGCTGGCTAGGGTAGTATGGAGGTGTTGTAGGATATAGGATGTAGGAGGACCATTTGGGGAAACGTGAGCAGCTCAGCTGGGGTAAAAGGGTCATACACAGAAGAAAAAGAGGTGAGAAGGCTGAAAATAAAGGTTTGACATCTGGAACCAGGGGCTTCCAAGTCCCTAGGTGAGAAAACAGAGTCAAACACTGGAAATTCAGTCATAAACATCTTGAAACCCCAACCAAAATGCAACAGAAAAAAGCTGTGGGAAAGAGATAAACGCTGCTGAGGAGTGGTTCAAACCTGTTCTGTTTTTTTTTTTTTTTATAAACAAATAAATAAAAGCCCAGCAAAGGAAGGTGTAAACAAAAGGGAAGAAAACAAGAGGTAGGCAGAAAACAGGGAGATGGAGAGAAAAACATAAAGGGAAGGACTGAGTGGGGAGAGCTGCAGAGAACACCAGGGTCTGGGTTCTCTCATCATTTAAGAGTTGGTTTAGATTGAACTGTCATTCAAAGCAGCATGGGCGTAGACAGATGCTGTGACCGCCATGCAGTTTTGACACCATGGGCTGAGCACAATGGGTCTTCCTGTTCCCAGAGGGATCATCCTGAATCTTGCCCTGAGCCCTGCAGGTCTAGCCCAGTGTCATCGCCTGAAGGAGGTGGGGCTGAACTGGCTGCATGTTTGGAGAATGGGCATTATTGTCATTGATACATGATGTTTCTAAGCCCTTTGTCGTGTTTTCCTCTTGAAAATAGGAAATTCCCTCTGTGTAACTAAGTGTTCACTGCGTATAGTTCTTATCATGAAGGGTCAGTGAGCACATCGGAGCTGGGAGATCAGGGATTCCCAGGAGCAGGAACCAGCAGGGAGGGCTAACCCACCCTAGGGCTGACCCGCGGGACACTGTTTCAATCCTCTCCTTGCTGCAGGGTCAGACAGTGACATGTAGATGATTAATTGACAAAAGGGAGGCAAAGGTAGAGTTAGAATGCAGATTTCCAATCTCCAGTCAGTGCTCACACACATCAAAGGAATCGAACCCTGATCTCTTGTGGATACAACTGTTGTGGATTTTCCTAGCCCTAGTATTAACATGGAACAGAGGAAGGGCAGTGGATTCCAATGCAGGCACTCGCATGGCTCCATCCCCTGCCAGCCCTGAGAGATGACCAGCCAGTTTCCACTGGAAGTAGGGCTGGGAGAATTAGAGTATTGACTTTCAAAGCTTGTTTACATGCATATAAACAATGCTTGTCAACTTT
Organism: Condylura cristata; assembly: GCF_000260355.1. Taxonomy (NCBI): domain Eukaryota; kingdom Metazoa; phylum Chordata; class Mammalia; order Eulipotyphla; family Talpidae; genus Condylura; species Condylura cristata. The sequence goes on from NW_004567111.1 coordinate 40,882,367, forward strand.
CAATAAATGTTAGTTGTCACAATTTCAATTCAACATAGAAACCAAAGAAATTTTTTTTCCAGTTCAGTTGCCTCCTTTCAGGACTGAACTTTCCCTCAACGCCAAGTTTTCAACTGATCTAGTTTTCAACTGTAGTACCCCTGAGATTTTCAGCCAAGACCCCTAATACCAGAGCCCAAGTCAGGGACGGTGGAGCACCACCGAGGAAGTGTCTCTGTTCAGAGATTGAAAGGGAAAATCTGAGAGTAAATACCTTAGACAAAAAGGATGGCTGTAAGGTGATTTAACATACTAAAACAAGGACACCAAGGATAAGAGTAAATCAGAAGATAGATTTAGCCTCGTTTGCAACCTTGTAAAATTCCTCCTAGGTTGAACTTTTAACTCCTGGCCTCTTCAAATGTCCCCAAAGTCCACCAACATCATTTACTTTACGCTGATTGGCTGATTGGCTCTTTACACTGTAAACTTCCTACAGGGCAGGGCTGTTCTGCTCATCTTCATGGTTGGTGAATGAACTCTGCCTGAGCAAACCACTCCTCACTAAGGGAAAGCAGATGTCAAAAGAGACGGAGGGCAATTCTGTCCTTAGTGTTCAGGATGTGCATTGTGATCAGGACCCCAAGCAGTCAGCAAAGGTGGTGTTTCCCCAGAGGAATGTGGAGGGAAATTGTGGGTGGGGGGGGTTTCCGGGTTTTGGGGTATGTTTTTTGACTTATTTGCCAGTGCAAATGAGTAAGTCACTTCATTTAAACCTCAGTTTTCCTTCTCTATGCCAAACATACCCTATGAGACCGGCGTAAGAATCCAAGGAAAACTGATAAAGAATGCAAGAAGTATGATCATAAAACTGTTACTGTATTGAATGTTGTCGCGAGTGCATGGGGTTATTACATTGTCACTTGCACTTCTTGAACAGGTACGTAAGGTAAAATAATTTGCCTAGAAATTATGCCAAAGTGGTTAAATGAAAATGTTACAGAGCAAGGACAGGGGCACCCCTTTTGCCCATTCCAAATAGGTTCTGCCATCTGCCCTTCAATATAAAACGTACTGTTAGACCTTCAGTGGAAAGGAACTTTAAATCAGTTAATGTGCAATACAGAAAAGATAAGGAACAGAATTTCAAAATCAAGCACCAGAAGTTACGTATCACCTTGTGGGTAAATGCCCAAACAGGGTCGACCCAAAGTAGGGACAATGAGACCTGAAAGCCCACCCCAAGTCTAAAGCACCTTCTGGCAGGAACCCATATATAGGAAAGGGTCAGAAACAGCCAGACAGGTCTGGGAGGAAAAAGGCAAAATCAAAATCAAGATCAAAGCTGCCATTGTTAACTTCCCCATGGGTCTCTTACCCACACCTGTTTCAAACAGTCCAGGACCAAGAAGCAAGTGCAGCTTCTTGGCAAGTCCCTCTGCCACATGCACCTCCCGCAGTTCTCCTGGCTCTCCAGCCTTCTTCTTTCTTCTTTAGTCTCCTCTCCAACTTCTCCCTGCCCCACCTGCAGTTTACTCTAGCTTGGCAGAGGGATGGGGCAAACTTAGTAAGAAAGATTCACTTATAGTTAGACGAAAAGTGGAAAAGCCCAAAATAAAGTATTAAGGGAGGACCTGGTCATAAAGCATGCAAGCAGGAGCAGATGACCATATTACGGAAGTGATTCCTAGTCCAGAAACAGGGAGAAGGGCCTTCTAATTCTCAAGTTCTAGGGCTTGGGGTCAGTGGAGATCATATATAGGATGTGGGATTTGGATGCCACAAGACCCATCTTTTGGAATGGCTTATACATGAAACAACAGGATGTCTTCCTTAGACATTATGTTGGACCCTGAGTTGTAAGGCCTGTGGCCTGGAGGAAGGAAATAGGCAGAGTGGGCAAGTCTGCAAAACTGCTCAGTGGTGGGCCCTCCCTGGTGGTGCAGTGGGTTAAAGCGCAGCATCGGGAAGCTAGTCCAGCTGCTTCAGTGCAAGTTCGATCCTTGACAAGGGAGGTGACCCACAAGACACAGTAGACCTCCAGTCTCGCCCGCTGTTCCCAGCAGTGTACTTCTCAATCTGTCTTTGGTGGATCCTCTCACCACCCCTGCACCTCTGGCCTGTAGCCCAGTTCTGTATGCATGAAAAAACAACACAAAACCAAAAACTGCTTACTGGTGTCACTCACCTGGGAGGCCAGTGGTAGGAGAGGTCCATGCTCACGATTATGTGACCAAACACTTTCCATGGTCGAAGATGTTCCTGGGTTAGTTCTAGAGTCGTGGGCAATAAAAGACTTAAATAAAATGTAGGTACAGCAAAACTTGAACAGTTCCCCCCACCCTTATTACATAAAATGTAGGCACAGCAAAACTTGAACAGTTCCCCCACCCTTATTATTGGACAATTGTCATTTCTTTTCCATCCGTGTCTAAGCCATAGATATTTTTAACTTGACCTCTCCTGAATTAGTGGTCAGTCTTTTGTAATCCAAGGAAAGGGTGCTCTTGGATTCTTAAACTAAAACAAAGCCAGTCTTGATAGAAGGAAACAAAATGAGTAGGGACAGGAGTTTGTGAAACAGTCCAATATCAGGTGAGTTAACAGACGAAAATGGAAAGCTCACTTTGCCTAGAGCCATGAGCTTACCGCCTTCTGGTGGGGGCATGCTTGCTGCAGGGTGCAAGGTGGGGCCTTTGACTCCTGTATGTGATTAAATTTTATTGTCTCTTACTTAGGGCACTTCACATGTGTAACTTCATTTCTAAAGAGCTTTTGTGTTCCCATGGAAATTAACTGGTAGCAGTGAAGTGGGCAAGATTTACACTGAAAACGCAGAGCTTTCTCCTAAGACACAGAGGAGTTGAAAGCTCTTCTTCAGCAGGCAGAGCAGAGAAAAAGCTCCATCTGTGAATTCCTAGGCTGTGTCTGGGCAGCCAGTGTATTCTATAGTTTATCACCAAAGGTGTACAAATGGAAGAAAGCCTGAATGATGAAAGATGACATTAAGTATTCTAGAGCCTTCCATATGGTATGCACATAGGTGTTAGATTAAAGTCTTGTTGAAATGTCTACATGTGAAAGAAACAACACTCGTTTGAAAGTCAAGTATATTCTTTAAGTGCTTAAGGAAACTTGAAAAAGTACACTTCAGTAGGACAAATACTTCCCTCTCCATTTTTTTTTATTTTACAAAAGTTTATTTTTACATCATTTTGTACTTTTTTTTCCATCTCAATTGTAATCCCCGTGGGTTTCCCATCACCAAGTCACCCGTGTGCCATCACCATAATTCCATGCATTTCCCTCCGCGCCCCCCC
>NW_004567111.1:40888198-40894644 GCF_000260355.1 Condylura cristata
CCGCCCCTGAGCCTCTGGCCTGTACCCCAGTTCTGTATGAATAAATAAATAAATCTTAAAATAAAAAAAAAAATAATGACTAACCAGAGAAACAAGAACTACAATATTAGCCATCATGTGAGACTGTAATTGGTTGGAGTCTAAGGTCATATATCATATTAGAGAAGGCAGAGCTCCCAGCCAACTGGAGACTTTACATTAAAACACAAAGAAAAATTTAAGGGCAATCAGTATGAACAGAAACAGATTGGAAATTCAGTAGAAGAAAACACCAACCTCAGAAAGGCAGAGTAAGTCAAAAGCACAATACATAATGGAAGAAAAATTAGGATAATCAAAATAATGGAAATTGATTACCCTTGACACAAAGGAAGAAATTCCGAAAGTACTTAAAAAAGAATTTCTTTCTAGCTCTCTGTATACTTGTCTGCATTATGATAAACTTCAGCTTCTCACATCATTACAAGTTGAAAGAAATCACAAGTTGGGTTAAGATCCTTGTACCAGATGTAATCCACTAAGTAATAATCTCTACAACAAAGTTCTGATTAGTCAATAAGAGAAGTGCAAATAATACATTAGTAATGATCAAGCAGGTCATTCAGCAGAGAGAATACTTAGGATGACTAGTAAACACATGAGAAGATACTACTTGTTAGTAATCAGGGACAGGTGAATTGAAATCACAGGAGATGGCATTTCACCCCCTTCAGTTTGATAAAACCAAATGTTGGTGGCCACATGGAACAACAAAACTTACATCCAGTGGCTCAAATGGTACCAAAAATGAGCCAAAGTGGTACACTGGCGCAACCACTTGGCATCTTAATACCTTGTAAAGATGCATCTGTGCTAAAACCTGCAATGCCACTCCCTTCTAGAGCCAGGGTTTCCAATTATGGATGCACAGGAAAACAATATGAGGAGCATACAAAACCAAGGCCAAAGTCCCAACACAGATCAACTGCCAGTATTGGTAATTTTAAGAGGCTCTTCAAGTAATCCTTCTGTGCAGCTAGAATGAATGAGAACCACTACTCTGGAGAAGCATTCCTGGGCACACAAGGATATTTGTTTTTAAGTAGTGACAGCAGCATTGTTAATGACAAGAAGTGGAGGTAACTTAAATGTCTACCAGCTAAAAAACAAGTATAAAATTGTTATAGTCACTGAATATATTAGCAGTGAAAATGAACTTGGCTACATAAACAAACATGAACCTTGCTGGAGCTCAAGCAGTAAGTTGCAAAATATTGTGTACCTAGCTGCTTTTTTTTTTTTAAAGATTTATTTATTTATGCATACAGAACTGGGGTACAGGCCAAAGGTGCAGGGGCAGTGACAGGATTTACCAGAGACAGAGTGGGGAGAACAGACTGATCTACGAAGTACACTGCTGAGGGGAGCATCGGGTGGATCAGGAGAGGTCTGCCACGCCATGTGGGTCACCTCCGGGTTGGGGAGCAAACTCATGTTGAAGTGGCTTTAGCTTCTTAGTGCTGTGCTTTCACCCACTGCGCCACCAGGGAAAACCCTGGCTTCTTTTTTTATTGTATAAAAGCAAGCACAGCAACACTCTATTTGAAAGCTAAATATGTAGTATAATTATGTAACACTAGTTACATTTCAGGGGCTCAATAGCCACAGGCACTGCAAAACAGTTCTAGAAGCAGCACACAGGTACAAATTTAAGTCAGGAGGGATTTACATGTGTTCTATTCTAGGAATGAGAATTAGAAGATAGATATGCAATCCTGAGATGCCACGCATAGGATATTGTAAATGGTGCAGTCACAAAAATAAGTATCACACACGGACTCACACTCGCTGTTCAAAAAAAAGACAATGTTGCTAATATGGAAAGGATGACTTTTATTTCCATCCTGAATGATTATCACACCATTATTTAAACACATCTGGAAAATCCTGAAATAATTTAAACTGAAGGCACAGAACAAATCAAAATATTTAACTAGTTAAGCTTAAAATGAGGAAATTCAAATATTTCAACAGTAACAATAAATTATGAACAAGTTTCCATCACCAAATATCATTCTGACCAAATGCTAGCTTTTTTTGTGTGATAAAATGTAGCGCTTAAGCTGGCTCCAAGATTTCCTTGATAAAAATAATATTGAAAAAGTTCTTCTTTTAAAATACTCATTATACCACTGAGTTCAATCAAACGATTTTTCATATAATAAAGTAGCAGTAGGATATTTGCTGATGGATGGTCACTCCCCAAGAAATGATGCATTCTTATAAAATGTTTAAAAAAATAGCAAAGTAGGTTATAAAATTCTATTTGGGAAGCAGGAAAAAAACTTGTTCCATGTCAATTAGAATATCAAAGCATTTCAATATCAAATTGCTTCAAAAGTCAATCATCATGTTACAGTAATATACTGTAGGGGGCATCCCACTGCATCTTGGTTAAATGTTGACCACACAGTGTAGCTAAGGGGTTGAACAAGTCAGTAGCAATTATTGTTGCCATTTCTTATTTATTCAAAAGTGATATGTTTAAAAAACCATTACAAAACTAACTGGAATAATCAGTGACATGCTACAGATACAATAAACCCCAGCAATACAACTGCTAAGTTTGAAAATAAAGTGGTCATGCTTTATCATATACTGCAGTATTTTGAAATACATTCTCTGATAATCAATACTATCTGTTACAGAGGTCACTTGTAAATTAGCTCAGATTCTGAACTAGGTTTCTAAATGAAACTTTTTTCAAGTATGCATAATATTAATAAGGTAAAGATACTTTTCTCTTATTCACTTCTTTATGTATTCTTCTAAGGACAACCTTGTTGAGTAAAGGACAAACAGAATGGGCTAGTCATAGCTTCCAAAAACATTTCAAAAATATAAAAATTTAGTGACCAAGAACTGACTGATACTAACAACTAAAAACTACCATTTGAGATGAAAACTGGAACTTTTCAGTCTTTTTTGGAAATAATTAAGTTTATAAGAAAAGCAATAGCTGGAAAAAATAAGGGTTCCAAAATACTCAAGGCTCTTTCTTAGAATAAAATAAAAAAAGTCTACCTTTGCCTACTTAGCTATGAATGTGTACTTGGTAACAATATGGTTTCATCTTCATTATCTAATTTAATTGCTTATCATAAAAACATTTCCAGCCAAGATTGCTGATAAATATAATACAAACTCTAGAAAAAGATTTTTAGCAAAAACTGCTTCAAAACTTTCCTACATAACAAAAACATTCCTTTGGAAATGAATCTTTAATGCTTTTGGACTGTTCAAGTAAATGAAACTTTTACCATCTCCAGCACTAAACTATAATTACCTCCCAAATTCCTTTGTCACTGGATAACATTATCCTTTATTCTCTACTATTCTAATAATGTTACATAATTAGAAAGAATCTCTTTAGTGGTATCAGACTTAATGTCTTCATCATCTATGAGCACTGAGAGATTAAAGTAAAAATAAGCCAGAAAAATCACCTTATAAACAGTACAGAGTTCTGAAATGTTGGCACCTATAAGTGGGAGAGGGTTATCATCCAAACTTAAATGTCTCCACTGGTTGCCACAGTGGCAGCAAATGCTAATGCTACTACACTAGGCTGAGTACATGCAACTCATTTATGATTCAGTTATTCAAAACAAAGAACCACTGGTAGCTCACTAGTCAGCTGGTTGGGTCACAGTTTGAGCAGGCTTCATTCATTATTACCGATCACATTCTGACAACTGAGAGTCTAGTTTCTGAAAATACAAACTCACAAGAGTTAGTGGAAGACTTTCAAAGCTGAAAGAAATGTGGCTAACTTGAGGAAAATCATTTAAATAAAAACAAAAGGACAACCTTAGTGGTTTTGGCCCTGCACATACCAGCTTAGTAGCTCCTAAGAACCAGAAACAATGAGACTAAACGTTTTTCTTTCTAAAACCTAAAAAGGGAAGCTTTTGACTAAAAGTCAATTTCAAAAATCTACACCAGGCTGCCTGGCCAACAAATAACTGTCAGAGTGACTTTGTTCCTCTGCTCCTTCAACATGGGCACCAATGCGGAATGGCTCATGCCCACAGTCGACAGGCCATTCACAGCCACAATCATATCTCCACACCTGGAAGAACAGAGACAGACTGTTACTATAGTCATGTTATTAGATATATAATCCAGAGATTTTACTCAGCACGCAAGTCAGTCTCACTTAACCATCCACTAATTCACTGATGATTAGGGTGTGTTATCTCCATCAAGAAACATCTGGGATGATTTTTATGCCTATGTTGGCTTTCTCTTGCTAATCAGGGACAGTTCTGTGCAATCTCCCACTAATTGGTGGGCAAATTTCAAGGGCAAACATTCACTTAAGCAAAATATAACTTGGGTGACTAAGTCTGTTGCCTCTTTAAAAGATATCAATCAAATAATGCATTTGAAAGGAGCGGCTTGTAGTTTTTACTGTTACTTCTCTGTTCATTTTTAGAGCTCACTAAGTTGAGAACAAACCCTATATTTCCTTTTTTTCTCCATTATTGATACTCATTGTTATCCAAGAAGAATTATACAAATGAAGGATGAATTCTGATGACTTTTCTATCCTTTATGATTTCTGATCTTTAGTTTGTAATAAAAAAGTTAGCTACTTCAATTTCTTTTGAAAGTAGTCAGAAAGTAAACCGTAATCTAATTAACTAAATCCCAGGCTGGTTGAGTAACTATAGTAAGAGAATGGTTAATTCATTTCTCCCCATTCCTTCCTCCGAAAATAATGTCTTCTTTCACGCGTCTTTGTTATCGATATAATACTGACATACAGCATACTGACTCTGTCAACTTTTCACATTATTATTTAGCTGTCACTTCTGTTTGTAGACAGTACAAACTCTTCACATGAACAGTGCTCTGTATACTCTATGCCATTGTTTACTACTTAAGAACTGGTTCTTTCATCAAAAACGAGGCACCACAAACTTATCTCCTCTGTTGTATAATCACTTGATGCAGCACCTCTTTCACTTCCCATGGCCTGGTCTTTGAAAGGAAAAGAGGTACATAGGTCTAGTAATTATTTCCTGGCCTGTGGTGCAACTTGCAGGAGGAATTAATGGCAAAGACTTTGGAATCTTGGATTTGCATTGCAGTCAGCCACTTTCAGTTATTTGATTATTGGCAAGTTTCTTAACTTTTCAAAATATTAGTTATTCTTTTTTGTAAAACAGGATTAACAACAATAACATCTCATAGGGTTGTCACAAAGATTCAATAATGTAATCACAAATACTTATCATTATTAGCACTATGCCAAGCACACTGTAAGTTATTACATTTTCACTCATCAGATATCTATTGAGACTTTATTATATATGCAAGGATATAACAATAAAGCAAAACCCCTCCTTCATAGAGTTTGCATGAATTTAATGTTAGCAGACATAAGTGCTGGGGTGGGGGTGGGGGGGACGCTCATCTAATGACAGGACTGAAATTGAGTGGGTTGTCTAGAAAAAAGGCTCAGCACTGTTAGCTCTATTCAAATGACTTAGATTCAGTGCCTGTCCCTAGATTAACAAAATATAGTTATGAGTAGCATAATGGTAAGGATGATACTTCAGGGTTGGCAACTTTTTCCTGTAAAAGTACCAGATGATAAACAGACAAGGACAATAAAAACGTACACAAACGAGTGTGGCCATGTTTCAACAAAACTTCACTTATAAGAACAGTCAACAGGCTGGGTCTAGACTGTCCCCCACAATAAACACAAATTTTATCATTAAATATAACAAGACTCACTTTAATCTTCCATCATAATAAGCAGGAGTTCCCAAGACAATGGTTTTAATGAAGAAAGGCTGATTGGTATGGTTCTCTTCATATCCACCAACAATGCTAAAGCCCCAACTTCCCAGGTAGCTTCTTCGCAAAACTATATCATGGCAGCTATGAAGGGCACTATTAGTAAAAAGAAAAACCATGGAAGAAATTGATGTTGCGGTTTTTATAGCCTAATCATCTTTGTTATAATTCCATGTTATATTTATCACTTCTGGAAAAAGAAAAAGGGCTCCTTATTTTGTTCTACATGTATTATTTTGACCACCCATCTTCTAATAGATACAGCTGTAGGTGGACTCAAATTTCTCCAACTCCGTTAGCCTCCTTTTCATAACATACACACACACATACACAGAGAGAGAGAGAGCTAAAATAAATTTGGTTACAATTTACACCTCAGAAATTAAAAAAAAAAAAATGGTGCTGTGCCTATTCTGATACTCAATTGTACTTAGAAAATTGTTATCTACAAAAAAAAGGTATGAAAAGGTCAAGTATTACTGACCTGGCTTAAATAAGAAGGAAATACACAGTAGAAGTTTCTAAAAAAGCAGTAAGATAGTGATCCCTTTTTAAAATCCACTTGAGAGATGTGTTTGTTGTTTTTTTTTTTTTTT
>NW_004567111.1:40895201-40904520 GCF_000260355.1 Condylura cristata
GCTGAGGGGAGCAGCGGGCGGGCCAGGAGAGGCCTGCCACGCCATGTGGTCACCTCCGGGGCAGGCAGGAATCGAACTCATGCAGAAGTGGCCTAAGCTTCTTAGTGCTGCGCCTCAACCCGCCGCGCCACCAGGGAGGGCCCAAAGTTTCCTATTTTAAGACTTCTTAATTCAAGTTTGTAAAAAACATATAATATGCTAGAACTTCTAATATGAACTAATTTCTTAGCTCACTGATAAGAAAAGGTTTTTTTTTTTTTAAAGCTTCTGGGATAGAATAGGGTCCCATGTCTTGACCTGGTATTTTAGAAAAAGTATACGTTACATTCATGGCTCTCAATCTTCTACAAAAAACAAATACTTGTCCCATACACTCCTTGAAAACTGCAGTTGAACCACCTCTCTTTTCCAGAAAAGCAGAGTTGCTTCCCCTTGTAATTTGATACCTGCTGAAAGGGGTGACAAGTATCTTCTGACTGGCTGTTGCTGATACAGGTTCACATACAACAGAGGCCTTTGGGTATCCACAGAATAGGGACTTCCACTGACACTGGTCAGTTCAAAAATAGATTGCTATCTTTCATATTTTCTCACCTAAAAACTTTGTTAATCTTCCTGACACACTAGAAAATGCCTCACATAGAGGTAAAAATACTGACCTCCTAGCTGTGATACAGACCTGCTTGGCTGAACAGCACAAATAGACAACTTCTTGCCCCTAGAGTGTGAAGGGGCCTGTCTGATATTCTATGTCTAAACTAACAAGTCAAATATTGGGCTGAGTATTTCACAAGAAAAATGAGGTTTCCCCTGATGACTGAAACTTCACAAGTTAGATAGCATGTCTACAAGGAGTTGAATACCAACCATTTAAATCTTCGTTGATTTTTCAATGGGAGAAAATTAATCCGTTTCATACACAGAATCCGTTTCATAAACATCAAATTACCTTTGTCCTTATAAAATCTGTCTCTTTATAAGGTCCACAATACAACCTCAACTTCTAAGATTCAAGTTCCTAAGATGAATTCTGTTAGAGCTTCAGGCCTAGAAAGTTTTTTTTTAAACCAAGAGGACAAATCAACCAGCTAGATATCTATCAGCAAATGAAATCCAATAAATGCAATTGCTTTTTCTAATATTCCTATGTGAAAGTTCTTCATAAAGCATATATATACGCTAGTTGTTAATATAAGCTTATTACAAATGAAGTTAGACACTCAGAAACTTGCACATTTTTAGTGTTTTTTATTTTCATACTTGGCTAAGTTAAAATGTCTCATTATATATTATTGGTTTTTGGATTCTTACATACATAATCTAAACTGATTTGAAACAAATATAATAATATCAAATCATACACTGTCAGAGGGATCATTCTTTCATGAGCAAGAGTGTCTTGGCTGGTCACAGTCCTCAGGCCACAGCGGGCCCTTTATAAAGCTGATTAACAGCGGCTACTCCTAAACACCAATTATCTGGCTTAAAGACTATTATATCCAATAAACAATAAGCTTTATTCCATGACTTTCAGGACTAATTAAAAGAATTAATAAAGGGTTCTCAAAAAGGATTCTGGGATAGAGAGAGGTTCCACACTTTCACCTGGCTTTCCTGGTAAAGAATGCACATGAAGTCTCAGCACATATCAAAATAAACACTGGGAAAAGGTAGATTTACAAAGAAAGAGACAGACTATCCAATCTCATTGCCAGCCCACTCCACTAATCTTAGGAGTGACAGAATTTCTTTATTTTTTTTGATAAACAGGTAAAAGTCACTTTAACTTAAGTCTTAATTGCCAAAATTGATCTTTTTTAGATATAATAACTAAGAAAAATGACCATTTTCTATTGAAACTTGAGTTAATGTTGTTACTCTGCCAAACTAAAGCCTTTCTCCCTCTTTGTAAGTGAATTTGCTGTTAAATACCAACAAAGTTGCAACTATGATTATTTGTCAAAATAGTAGTAGTTGTTTATACCTTGGAAGACCAAGCCACATGACCCATGATGGGGACCAGCTGGCATCATACTCATTTTCACTGAAAGTACTTGGCTGCTCTTCTGTGGTCTGAGTTGCCTCCTCAACAATCTGAACCTCAAGTGCTTTCAGGGCAACAGCAGGGGATGCAGCACTGGCTTTCAGCATGGCAACAGCCTCACTGTGACTTAAGTTGGTCAAGTCAATGCCATTGATATTCAGTAAAACATCACCTGTTCAAGTGAAGAAGAAAAACTTGTCAAGCTACCATAATTTCCCTATAAACGAATCAACAAGAATTAGCTCTAATACCTCAGATAATTTTAAAATGTTTACAGTGTTTACACCTTCTTTGTAACATTTATAACATTGAGAGAAAAAGATTCCAACTCATGAAAAATATTCCAAACCAATTCAAAATTTTAAATCCTAACATACAGGAACAAATGGGATTTAGGACACAGTGATTCCCATCAAATTTCTAGTTGTTAGCCCTATTTTAGGTGCACACAAGCTCTGGATATATCCATTTCTCTTCCCTGAGTTTCACTGTCTGCAATAGTTCTTTCCATTCAAAACTATTTGACCCTTTGCTCTTAGAAATGAATGTTAAATTGTCTGTTTTATATTTGCACAGTTTTATACATGAAGACAGACCTACATAGTTCATTCAGCATAAATGTATTAAATTCTAAAGACACCCCTAGCCTCACCAAAGAAATAAAACTTGAGATTTGAACATATCTTGCTTGAGGAAAAAAAAAATGCTGATTTGCCAAGTAATATAATAAAAAAGGGCATTGAGGATTATATTAAAGGTTAGGAAGGAAAGGATTAGTTCTGTAGGAAGCACAAACATTTGAACCTATAGATAATCCTCTTTCCCCAATTCATCATTTTTCAGATTATTAAAGTAAAAAATGCTCATTGTAGAAAACATCATAAAGTAACAGGAAGAAATAAAATAAGCTAAAATCCACAAGTGGGCAATTAAATTAACACTAGCAGCTTTAGTAGAGGTAATTCATATGCTATTCAACTCACTCATTTAAAGGATACAGTTTTATGGTTTTCAGTGTAGTCACTGTAAAAATTACTTCCCTTTCTGCAGCCCTAACTAACCTACTTTCTTTCTATACTAATCTACTTTCTTTCTCTACAGAACTGTCTATTCTAGACATTTTATGCAAGTGGAATCATACATGCTCTCTAGTGACTGGTTTCTTTCACCTAGAATAAAGTTTTAAAGATTCATTCATATTATAGCTCATGTCAGTACGTCATCCCTTTTTATGGCCAGTTGTTGCAACAGGACTTTTAGGCAGGAGCATGATGATGGTGACAGTTGTGAAGCAAGTTTGCAAGGCAAGACTCTGCTACTTGAGTAGAAGTTCTTTTGCCATTTATTGAAAGAATACAGGTTAGTAAATGCTGATCATGCAACAATGGTGTGAGGAATAAAGTCTGGAGGGTGGGAGAGGAATGGGGGACAAAGTTTTACTAGCGACAGAGAAGGGGATGTTGTGATCATGTGTCAAAAATCATCTGTGTCAGCAAAGTAAGATGTTATCACAGGCAGAGTTATCTGAGACCACCATGGAGACAGTCACGTAATCAGTCAACAGTGGCCTAGGCTTCCCCTGGCCTGTCTCATGATATAAGCTCTATACTCTGTAGGTAATCAAGGAATTCTCTGCTGTGATTTGTAGACAGCAAATAGGTCAGAGTTGCCCATGTGTTATAGGAACCCACAGCCAGTAACATTCTATTGTATAGCTATAGCACATTTTGTTGATCCAGCTACCAGTTTATGGACATTTGGGTTGTTTCCTCTTTCTAACTACTGTGAAAACACAAACATGCAGCACAAAAACTAATTTTGATAATGTCTACTTTACTACTTTATCTTTCTGCTGTTGTTGCTTGTTTTTGTTGTCATATCTAAGAAACCACTGACTAACCCATTACCTGATCCAAGATCATGAAGATTTACAGTTGCATTTTCTTCTAAAAGATTTAGCTCTTACATTCAGGCCTACCTCCATTATAAGCTAGGTTTCATCAATGGTGCAAGCTAGGGATTCAACTTCATTTTTGAAAAAATAGTTTTAAAGACCTATTTTTCCATAAGAACAAACTAAATATATAGAGAATGTTATTTTTACTATTACCACCCCAAATAGATAAGACAGATGCAAATGTGAATTGTTAATGAGTTGATCCCTAGAACCATTATCTTTTAAGTATGCCTTTTGCTCTATCTCCTCTGGTGAGCCTCCCCATGCCCACTTAGACTCTATCATGTGCAACATTTGTATTTTAGCATGATAGTGTTTTAAAATATCTGGTCTGCCATAATGTGGAAAGCATGAATCTTAGAAAGTCTATTCCAACATAATAAAATCTAACAATTACTGTCAGAAACATCATTAAGCTTTGGAAATTTTGCTTTCTATTAGGCTTTTTTTTTTTTTTTTAACCTTAACAGAATGTTTTACGCTTACATATGCATGGAGCAGTCTAAAGAATTTTTTTTTTTAAAGATTTATTTATTTATTCGTACAGAACTGGGGTACAGGCCAAAGATGCGGAGGGTAAGAGGGTAAGAGTCACCAGAGACAGAGCGGGGAGCAGAACAGGCAGATCGACGAAATACACTGCTGAGGGGAGCAGCGGGCGGGTCAGGAGAGGTCTGCTGCGCCATGTGGTCACCTCCAGGGCAGGCAGGTATAGAACTCATGCGGAAGTGGCTTAAGCTTCTTTGTGCTGTGCTTTAGTCCACTGCGCCACCAGGGAGGGCCCCGAATTTTTTAAAAAGATATTCTCAGTGGAATGTTAGTAGACATTCTTAATTTTCAAAACTGCGAGTTGAATTTAGAGAGATCTGGTGAAATTATTCAAGATTGACCCTCCTTGGTGGTGCGTGGGTTAAAGCTGGCCTCCACCACTTCGTTGCCAGTTCGATCCCCACCCCAGAGGTGACCCATATGGTGGGGCAGACTTCTCCTGTCTCATTCACTGCTCTCCTCAGCAGTGTACTTTGTCAATCTGCCTGTTCTGCTCCCCACTCTTGACTTTGGTGAATCTTCTCACCAACCTTGCACCTCTGGCCTATATCCCAGTTCTGTAGGCATCATTAAATTAAAAAATCTTTAAAAAAATTATTCAAGACTCGAATTTACCTCTCTTGATTCTGCCATCTCGTGCAAGACAACCATGAGGAGGCACACTGGTTACAAAGATGGGCAGTTCACCACTTTTACTTCCTCTGCCACCAGCTACGGTCATTCCAAGGGATTCATGTGGTTCCTTCTTCACTGTTATGTGTTTCTCTTGGCATGTAACACACTGGGTAAGATCCTAAAACATGAGAAGAAAAGTTTATTGGATAGTGAATAATAGACAGTTGAAGTATAGATAGTTTAAAGTTAAAAATTTATGTGGTAATTATAAAGTCATTTTTTTAAAAAAAATCAGTTAATCTAGAAATGAAAATAATAAGTTTTTCAGATATACAATGCTCACTATGCTGAGCTTTGTGAATCACAAAGTCAAATTTTGTACTATTATACTTTCATGACTATGGAATAGAAAACATAGGACTGCTGATCAAAGTAAAATAAGCATATCACTTACATAATTATCTTGAGCTCTAAGCTATGACCAATTCTATAAAAGTAAATAGTGCATTTGAATTCTAAGATTCTGGAGACAAGTCAATTTATTTCTACTGCCTCTATTTTTTCAAAGAAAAGTTGGCAGACTGGTATAACTGTAAAGTGTGGATGTTACAAAAGTCCAGAAAATCTAGCAACAGAATTGCTAGATCATATAGTAAGTAACTCTATAGTTAATTTATTGAGAAACTGTCAAGTTTTCCAAAGCAGAAAAAATTACAGACCTATCTTCTCATTCTGATGGATAGGCATTATCAGAGGCAAGTATATTATGAAAAGCTACAAGGATGAAAAATAATTGAATTTTGGATAAATTCCCAATAAACTACATTCTCAGGGAAAAGTCACTTTTGCTAAACACTTGTTATGGCTACTTATTACAGATACTCCTGAAGTAATCAAAGAAATTAAAACATCACTTTATGGAATACAATTGAAAGAACAAAGTATGTGTATGAAATACTATTATTAAATTAATAATAAATAATACTGATTGAAAACTTACTGTGGGCAAATCTCAGCTTTGCATGCATTATTTTTATTTAATTTTCATATGGTGATAAAAGTAAATTTATTACTGGTTCCACTTACAGATGAGAAATATAACCATGTAACTTGCCCCAAATTCAACATAAGTGTTGCACAGGTATTTAAGCCATGTGAGTCAAAAGTAAAGTATATTCTGTGATGTACAAATATGATACACTATGCACATATTGTTCATATGTCTCTAAACCATACTGCAACAGTGGAAGCTCCTAGTTTCTAAAAGTTTTTTGTCAATTACAAGAGAATGTTGTAAACTATTAACATTATTAATACCAACAATGCAAATGCATGAGTTAAATTTATAGAATTATAATATATTTTGTGTTTAGAAAAATAAAGGTTTCCTAGGGAAAACAAAGAAATTCATCTAAACTGGTTGTTTTGGTGAATTTGTTTGTTTTCCTAGAAGACCTTGATTTTTCTAAATCCAGATTTGACACAACAATAACCATACATTAGAGATAAATAGCTAAATTAGTACTTAAAAGCAACCAGGTTTACAGAGTCCCTAGAATAACAAAAAATTTTGCATTACTATTTAAAAAAATTGTCACATAAAATTAGAGAATAAGAATTAACAGTTAAGAGAGAAAAATGTATGTACCCCAAACAAAAGCATAAAACAGACTTTTCTATATGAATGCTGTAAGTACAGTTTTAAAAAGTATGTTAAAATTATAATGTTGATATAGACAATCCATATCAAGTTATTGTATAATTCAATGACATAAAAGATTCTCAAAGAAATCCTTTAGGAATATATATAGCTACATCTGTATGAGCAACCCAAGTTAAATCCCACTTTCAAGTAGGATTAAACATATTCTGTAATACCAAAGACTTTTCAATAATAACCCATTAAGTAACTTCATTAGTTAAGGAATTAGGTAATATGCATTTTTTACAAGGAAGGGACAAATTATATGAAACAATTCCTATTCAAAACATAATTTCTTTTTCACAGTCATAGTTATGAAGGGAAAATATAGATTTCCTTCACACATTTTGTTATGTTTTGTTCAAGAAAGGGGAACAAAATCTGAGGTTATAATTTTATAAGTATTAACTAAACCAAAGGTCAGTGATAAGTTTGTATTTAGGCTCAGAAAACCAGACAAAACCGATAAACCAAAAATACTTGCACCTTTATGTGATGCTTTCTTAAAGTACCTACAACATTTCAAAGGCAATTATTTTCTCAAATATTGTACTTACAGTAAGAACCCTTTTTTTAGCACATAGGAAAATACTAAAAAAATTATTTTACTTAAGGAATTTGAAAGATCATATTTAGTTTATATTTTCACATAGTTGTATATAGATATAATTGTTTTAAAAATTCTAGCCTGGTAGAATTTGAGTTCAAAGGAAGGATCAAATGAAGTTATTAGAGTTGAGCAAAGAACCACCATTTTTTTGCAACTAAATTTACAGTGTCAACATTCTCAGCACAGATAAATGATTTAGGAATAGATTAGAAAATCAGTGAAATATTTAAGAAGCAATAAAATAGCTCTACATACAGGAATTTTAAATGACTCAGGGAGGTATTTCTATAAAATATAACCAAAAGAAATATGCTATATACATACCTGTCAAAATTTATGATTTTCATGTCTAATGTTCACATACCTAATTTTGTTGTAGGCAGCCTTCATTACGCTTTCTAATCATATAATCAACCATTAATTTTAATGAGCAACCTGAGATAAACCCCACTTTTTAAAACAGAACTAACAAATAGGTATTTCTGAAAGATAAAACATTTTGTACCAATCACCTAGCAGAGGGATATTCTTCACTAAGAAACTAATGGCTGAGGAACTAAATTAATAAGTCACTCTCCAAGGCTGCAAAATATATACAATACACATCCCAAACACTGTTCCCCTTTTCCAACAGAATAACATTCATTTAAATTTTATGTGCTCGTAACAACTGTCCTTTAAGAATGGTGAATTAAAAAACACAAAAAAATCTCACCTTATGTGAGTTGGGTCTGCTGTGATACAGTGGCTGTGCATGGTGTTGGCTGCTGCTCTGAGTTCCTGCTTCTCGGATAGTGTTAGCTGGCTGGGGTTTCCCTGGTCTAGCAATTGTTAAATTCACCCTCTCTCCACTAGCCTAGAGAAAATACACATATATAAGCACCAATCGTTAATGATGTTTCTTGTTTAAAAGTTTATAGGCAGTATAATTTTCAATACACTTGTCAATGCACCAGAGCCTTACCTGGGTAGTAACTGCAAGCACCTAGTGGTGGGGAGGAAGTTAATTTCATAGGCTCCTATACTTAACTCTGGCAGCTGAAGAACACACACACACTTCAAATCATGGAAATGCTCTCTCCCACAACCACACCTCCAAAATAACCAAATAAAAGCAATAAATAACCCATGATTTACAATTCTCACCATGATTTAAAGAAATTTTTAATAAGTAACATTGGGTTATAATGTTATATAAGTTCCAGGTTTATAACATTATAACTTGACATCTGCATATTTTATAAGCATCAACAAAAGTCTATTCCATTATCCCACATACAAATGACTTTTCTTATTTTATTTATTTATATAATATAACCGTTTATTTTTACATCATTTTGTACATTTTTTTTCATCTCAATTGTAATCCCTGTGGGGTTTCCCATCACCAAGTCACCCGTGTGCCATCACCATAGTCCTGTGCACTTCCCCACCCCTCTCCCCCCCATTTTTCTTCCCATTCCCCACTCCACCCCCACAAAATGTCTCTTGGTATATGGCTGTTCATTATTCTTATTATTTTCTCGCCTGGTCCATTATACTTCTGCTATGAGTGAAACCATCCGCTATTTTTCTTTCTCTTTCTGGCTTATCTCACTCAGCATGATCTTTTCCAGCTGCAAAAGACATGCGTTACTTTTTTTTGGTTGCTGAGTAATATTCCATTGTATATATGTATCACAACTTTTTAATCCAGTCATCTACTTTGGGGCATTTGGGCTGCTTCCATGTTTTTCCAATTGTAAATAAAGCAGCAATAAATATGGGGGTGCAGGTATCTTTTTGAATCAGTGTTTTTGTGTCTTTTGGGTAGATACCTAGGAGTGGGATTGCTGGGTCGTA
>NW_004567111.1:40906291-40951315 GCF_000260355.1 Condylura cristata
ATGCCTTTTTCCTGTCTTATTGCTCTGGCTAGAACTTCCAGTGTTATGTCGAAGAGCAGTGGCGACAGTGGGCACCCTTTTCTTGTTTCTGATCTCAAAGGAAAGGCTTTCAGCTGTTCTCCATTGAGGATAATATTGGTTGTGGGTTTATCATATATGGCTTTGGTCAAGTTGAGGTATGTTCCTTCATTTTCGAGGATTTCAAGGGCTTTAAACATAAATATGTGTTGAACTTTGTCAAAAGCCTTCTCCACATCTATTGATATGATTATGTGGTTTTTATTCTTCTGTCGGTTGATGTGATGGATTACATTAATTGACTTTCTGATGTTGAACCATCCTTGTGATCCTGGGATAAAGCCCACTTGATCCTGGTGTATTATTCTTTTAATGCATTGTTGGATTCTGTTGGCTAAGATTTTGTTGAGGATTTTTGCATCGGTGTTCATTAGGGAGATTGGTCTGTTGTTTTCTTTTTTGTGTTTTGTTAGGTTTTGGTATTAGTGTGATGTTGGCTTCGTAGAACATTTGTGGTAGTTTTCCTTCTTTTTCAATTTTTAGGATGAGTCTGTGTAGAATAGGCACTAGTTCTTTTCTGAATGTTCAGCAAAATTCATTTGTAAATCCATCTGGTCCTGGACTTTTAACAAATGACTTTTCTATATCTACATTTTAAACATAGATTCACCTCCATTATAGTTGTAAATTATAAATATTTCGGCTTTTAATGTACTAGCCTGATTTATTTGATGCTGACTCTTGGTTGTGACTGTAATTCCTAATTTACTATTAATTCACAAATTATTCTTATAGTAAAATATGATAGATGCTTTCAAGGAACTGTGGTAGAAGTGGGGACAGCCTGCAAAATTATAGTGAATAACATTAAAAAAAAAATACTACTTCCAGTTTTTAAATTGGAAAACAAGTGTTAATGAATATTAATGTCCTATTAAAAATCAGTTGCTTATTCAAGCATTATAGTAAACTAGTTTCAGACAAATCTTCAAAATAATTGAAAGAATAGTAATTCACATATAGCCAGACTCCCAAGGCAGAATCTAGGACCTCACTCTGAGGGGTAAATGCCAAAGCAGAATATTTAGAATCCTGATACTAAAATTCTGACACTTCAGATCATTAGAATGCAGGGTGTGAGGTGTGAGGAGTTCTCTTTGTGATATTGCTTTAATGCACATTCTCATGTTCATTACTGCTTAACACCTCAAAACCACCAAGTACTCCAAAACCAATATTTTGACTTTACTGGAAAAAACCCTGGCTATACAAATCTAACAGAGAAAAATCCTTGAGATTTCTGGAATGCTTGCATGTGACAGTGGACATTTAATGACTGACCAACATTTGGGTTTAGGTAGCTTTAAACAAACTGCAAACTGAACATTTCAGAGCTTCAAAAGGAGGGAAAGTCAGGATTTTTAAAAATGCAGCATGCCCAAATGACAATCCTCATAATTCATAAGTAAGTAACAATGAATGTGCAACTATAGTATGTACTCTACAAACAGCCAGAAGTTTACTATATACTCAGAAGTATATAGTTTTTAGAAAAGTTTCTATATATAATGAAGTTACACTACTGTGGGTTTTGAACAATTTAGGGAGGCTTGCTTGATTTTCCTGAAAATATCAAATATTGCCTGTACTCTTATATTATTTGCTAATGAAAACAAATGATTGCTATATAGTGATGAAGGCCGAGTATTTGGAATAGACATGTAGGAGTTACCTGAATAATTTGGGCGGCAAGCTCAGGAGTCCCATGTTTCAGGTCCTGTCCATTGATGGCGAGTACTCGGTCGTTGCTGCTCAACCGCCCATCCTGAGCAGCCAGCCCCCCTTCCAATAGGTCAAGAATAAAGACGCCTGGCTCGTCTGTCCTTCGTACAAGTTTAATACCGAGCTGTTCACCAGAGTCCCGTTTATGGAGAACCACATGGAATATGTCTTCTCGTGGTGCATTGCTGTCAGAATGGCTATAAGCTCGGTTGCCAAAGCGTCTTTCTCTGAGTACGGTGAGATGCAGCGTATTGCAAGGTTGGGAGAGGACAGCTCTCGCATAGTTATGGGACACATTGCTGATATCATAGTTGTTCACCTAGGAAAAAAAAATTAAAACCAAAGTATGACAATCTCTTACTTTCCCAGTTTGTAGAGATGTTGGGAAAACATCACCAAAGGAAAGTACATTTTGTGAAAATTCTATGCAATCATTATTTGCAAAGAAAACCCTCTAAAAACTTTTCAAAAGACTGAGCTCCTCATATTGGTTTACAATGACCAGCATCAAGTAGAGAACAGTAGTTAGGACCACAGGTTTTAAAGACAGACTTAAATTAGAACCCTTGGTTCTGCTGTGCCCTATCTGGATAACCTCAGGTAAACTACAGAACTTGTGTTTCCTCATCTGTAAAATGTGTTTACTATATACTTCATAGCATCAGGATGAAAATAAACACATACCATTAGCATATGACAAGTGCTAATGAAAGACTAGTTTAGTGGAGTAAAAGTTAAAGTTACAAATGAAATACAATTATGCTAAAGAAAATAAATTTGAGGGCTTTCCTGGTGGCACAAGGGTTAATGTGCGGCATTATGAGGCTGTCTGCAGCCACTGCAGAATGAGTTGGATCTCCAGCCAGGGAGCTGACCCACATAGCACAAAAGACCTCTCCTGTCCAGCATGTATTGCTCCCCTCAACAGTGTATTTCATTCAATCTGCCTGTTCTTTTCCCTACTATATCTCTGGTGAATCCTTTCACTCCTGCACCTCTGGTCTGTACCCCAGTTCTTGTATGCATAAGTAAATGAATCTTAAAAAAAAGAAAAGAATTTGAGTTTTATATTTTTTAAAAATTGATGTTGATGTAGTTTTTTCAAAAAAGATTTATTTATTTATGCATATAAGAACGGGGCATAGGCCAGAGGTGTGGGGGATGTGAGAGGATCACCAGAGACAGAGTGGGAAGCAGTAGAGGCGGATCTACTGAAATATACTGCTGAGGGGAACAGTGATTGAAACAGGAGAGGTCTGCTGTGCCATGTGAGTCAGCTCCCTGGTCAGCCAGAGATTGAACTTGTGCTGCAGTGGTGGGCAATAGCTTGACAGCACTATCTTTAATCCCTGAGCCACAAGGAAGGCCACAAACTTGAGTTTTATATTAAGGAAAGTGGTACATTCTAGTATACAAACGGATTTTAGATGTGTAACTTTTACTTTAAAGAAAAGCAAATAATCATTAATTTTACTCTAATTCCATTGTATTTACCTAATACAATAAGTATAATTCAAAGTATTTACACTTGTTAAACTTTATAATCTTGAAATAAACATAATGAATGATACTTGGCCAGGTGCTATCAGAAAATATATCTAGCTTCAATTATTCACCTAGTTGGAGGACAAAGTTAATACAATTCATAGTATTTATCACAGTAAGAAAGTCAGTCTGTCCTAGATGAACTGGAGAGACCAACATCTTCTGAACAACTTTTAGTGACAGACTTTAGTGTTTGTATTCACACCTAAAATTCTTAACATTTTTCACTTTAATCCACATTATGCAAAGCATTGCCCTTACTTGTTTGACAGTTTTAAACACTATTAACTTGAATTTTGTTAAGGACTTTGACCCATGGACATCTTTTAATATTCAGTCATCAAATTCATTAATGTAATACACAAATTTGTCTCCCTAGTTGATAACATGAATTTATTATTAACAAACAAATCCTTGATAAAAGTGCTTAATAACATAGGGTCAAGAATAGAACTCTAAGGCAGTTTCTAAGAAAGCCAGCCTGACATGGAGTCACTAGTCAAAAGTCATCATTTCTCACTATTCAGCTAAAAAGCTACCTACCTCTAGATTCACATTGTCCCATTTAATGAAATTTATCACAAATGACTTTATAAAATATCTGGCTGAAATCTAGCTATAATCATGTGTAAGCATACAGCTTCATATCATCTTTGTGAAGTAGGTAGCCTACAATTGGAAAAGGATTTCTTTTTATGAATTATGGTTGCCAGTGAAATTTAGAGAAAGCAGAGACCAATAAAATACTGTTTTTAGACTCTGTAAAAATAGCACCAGCATAGTAAATTCTACCACTTTAACTAAACAAATAAAATTAATACATGAGGCCTCCCTAGTGGCCTGGGATTAGTTTCAGTGCTATGTCGGAGAAGACCTGAAATAAACAGTTCTTTCTAAGTGTTTACTTTTAAATTACCATAAACACTTCACACTGGGCAAAGGGTATGGCTTTACTTAAGGCCAACCAGAAGTCAGGGTCCACAATAGGAAAGCCCCTTTCTGAATTCATTAATTAGATATATTCTCATACTTTTCTTACCAATTTGAATCATTAAACTGGATCTAAGATCACCATTTTTCAGAGTTGTTAATATGTATGCTTCCAGAAACAATAATGTATTAGAATTTCTACAATGCAGATTTGTAACTTTTGAGTTAAGCTCTCCAAAATAGGATAGTAATTTTTTTTTTTAAAGATTTATTTATTTGTTCATACAGAACTAGGGTATAGACCAGAGATGCGGAGGGTGGGAGGAGCCACCAGAGACAGAGTGGGGAGCAGAATAGGCAGACTGTCGAAGTACACTGAGGGGAGCAGCAGGCAGGTCAGGAAAGGTCTGCTGCACCATGTGGTCACCTCTGGGGCAGGCGGGGATCGAACTCATGCAGAAGTGGCTTAAGCTTCTTAGTGCTGTGCTTTAACTTGCTGCGCCACCAGAGAGGGCCCAGGACAATAATTTTAAGTAGCTATAATTTTATTTGAGTTATAAAGATTTAGTTATGTTAATAAATAATTCTCCCAAATAGACGACTAAAAACTCCATTGATGAAATGTATTAGCAAAAAAAAAAGAAATAAAATAAAAACAAAGCACAACATGGTCTCTAACAAAATATCATCTTGTGCCAATCTAGTTCTTGGGAATAGCTATTTCCTGTTAAAGATCATTTTCTAAAAGAGAAGAGATAAGACAAGTATAAAGGGTTAACAAAGAGAGACAATTAGGCAGCCAACAAGAGAGAGCTATGATTTCTGAATTCTATGGTACAAATAGTAAGAAACTTGTGCTGAATGGTACTGTCTTTTTTGGATTATAATGCGCAAGGTATAGAAGGATAAATCAACCTATGATAAAGGATAAGGCTGGTGGGCTGAGAGAATTTCAGGATGGAAAAAGGTGGTCCTGAAACAGTCAACTGTGGAGATCAAGTCATGAAGAACCTAGCAGGCCAAAATAGCCCAAACATCATGTATTGAGTCATGAGGGTAGTTGAAAATTAAGGTAGGGAGAAAAAAAAAAAAACATTTCATGAATATGGAAAATTTATAGATACATTTTGATGTTTTCATACAAACATAGCAAAGCTAACCATTTATATATTCAGGTTTTACAATACCATAATTTTCCAGTTTTAAAAGTTACGAATAACTACAAAAGTGTGCAAGATGACAGAAAAAATTAGAAGTGACACCTGAAGAATCTGGTCTCCAGCAAGGAGTCTTCCATCTCGGGCAATTATTCCATCCCGATAGACTTCCTGGATAACGATGTTAATCAGCGGCGTTTCATTGCCACCCACAATGCTAATTCCCAACTGAATATAAGGATTGGACCGGTGGATTTCAATTGTGGTAATTTCGCCTTCTGGTAAGCTAAGAGGTTGTTGAGCACCTGTCAAGTTAAAAATGAGAGACAAAATGTCATTGAAAGGAAAATGTTTCATATTTTTATCTTTAGGCAAACAAGTCATCTTATATTAACAGATGATAAAGTGCAATACCACCAGATAATAGAAACAGAATGACCAAAAACATTTATGTTAAGATTATGTAAATATTTCCTCTTGTAAAGGTAATCAGCAAATAATCAAGAAATAGCTACTATGCATCAAATTACTTTGGAGACACAATGTTCTGATAAAGGATTATTAAGAGACTTGTCACCTTGTGCTAGCTGATAAGAGGAAGTTTGGACCATGAAACAACTGTAAATAACACAAGGTAGAAAAGACTAACTGTGGTATATAGTTAAGAAATAGTCACATCAAGCTCTAAAAACAGTGGAGTCTTGAACTGAGCTTCAGGAAAAGGTTGTAACTGTGACAAACGCATATTCCTCGGTAAAATTTGGAATTTATAAGAGAAAATGATATTTAAAGCAAATACCAGGCCAACTATTGAGAGCTGTTCCAAAATCAGTGACTCCAGGTTTTCTGTCAGTTTCCTAGTAGGCTGTTCAGTTAGCTTAGTGGCTACTATCAGGAGTGCAACAGCCAGAAGCATGACCTGGGAGTCTGATATATACCTGGCCACAGTTTGGCTGTCCAAACTGGACCAGTGGTCTGTCAAGGCTTGGTTTTCTCAGCTGTTACAAAGAAATCTCACAATATTGTTACAAGTATTTATAATCAGTTTATGGTTGGAAAGCGCTTGGCACACAGCCTGACAGAACAAGCATTTAATCTGAGGTATCGCTTTTGCTGTTTTGTTTTGATATTGCTAATTTCAGAGTCAAGAAGCAACAGGATTTTGAACACACAAACAGTAAGAAGCATGTTAATGCCTAGTGAATTCATGGACTACAGTAGAAGAGGGATAGGGAAGGGGCAACTTCTGGGTAAAATTCAAGCTCCTTCTAAAACACAAACTATAGAAATACCTTTAAGAGGATGGATTATATGGTGCTAATTGTGCCTCAATAAATTAACTTTTTTAAAGAGGGCAATAAAAACCATGCAGGGAGAGTAATAGAGTCCTGGGAAGGAGAGAAATGCTGATTTAAAAAGAGAAATGAAATACAAAAGAAAGTGGGCACATACTGTCAGCTGTACTGTTCTCCTCAAAGGCAGGATTGTCCAGGCCTGGCTCCTCCCACAAGGGAAGAGATGCTGGGGTCAAGTTTCGCTCGGTGGGCGCTGTGCCTGTTCCCAAACAGTCTGTTTCAGGCGGTAAAGCACCTGGCAGATCTATAAGAGTGGGTCCATTTTCATTTTCAAGCTCTGTCTGAGTTTTACTAGTTTTCCTTCTCTCTAGGGCAGCTCTCCTATGAGAAGCTCCAGGACATCTAGAAAAAAGAACACCAAGTGGTTTCCAGATGACTTGAAAGGAAAAAAAAAAAAGTGCTTAATAGTTTATATCAAAAAAGAATGAATGACAATGGCTTCTATGCAAAAGCATCTAGAAGTACCTACAGCAGTGCAACCTTGTGATTTTAATCTACATTTACCGTTCCACATAGCAAATTTAAAACAAGGGGTCAGCACAAGCCCCCTGGATATACCCCCTGGTATATATTTCACAGAATACTTGAATAAAACATTTTATTCAGGTATAACTAATATGCCAGAAATACATACAGCTCTTTCTATACTACAAGAATTATACTGGAATTCTGATTATATAAGCCTTTTCTACAGGTCAACCAGCTTAAACACAGGAATGGAATCAGCAGTTTCTTCCATACAAGCTTTAACATCCTGACTTAGACTCTGAGTGCCATTATGCTTCTACTCTCACAGCCAGTGTTACACTTTCATCTACTATGAGTGCCAATATATCTGAAGCTTTATAACTTACAGGAAAGTACAACCAAGGCACAAATAAGTTATTTATGATAGAGACGGAAGATGATAAAAACATATGTCCTAGATAAAATTAGTTTCAATAGTGTAATTATAGATAGGTTATGTAATGTGGAGACTATACTGGAAGTGCTTGGGAAACTTACATAAACACTAACTAATAAAAGCTTGCTTGTTCAAGGAAACAAAAAGGGTAGATACTTATTTAAACAAAGTTTTTTTCGCATATGATGTCAAGGTGCCAGTTCTTTTTCATCTACCAACTTGATTAGACAAAGTGACTCATGCAGTTTGAAGGGTGGGAGGAGAAGCGGATTAGTAAAAGAGAATCAGACACACATTCTGAAAGCCTAACACCACTGTTTAGACATCACTTGCTTTCATGTTGGGGTAAGGAGCAGAGCAAGGCTGGGGAGGGTGGGTGACAGTTTCATGTTCTGGTACACAAACTTTACAGTATTTTAAAAAATCTAAACATTACATCAAAATTAAGTTTAAGATTAAATCCAATTAAATTGAAAGTCACCTATAATGAATGACTCTTTTTAAGTCCTGGATTTCAAGTTCTTAAAAAGGCTCATTATGAAATTTCTTTATTCAGCATCCTCTCATTAGCTGTTAAGAGAGACAACTCATTTTGCTTTCTGCATTGTTGAGTGGCATGCTAGAGAATGTTCTTGTAAAGATCTGACAAATATTTTTGAAAACTGATCTCTGAAAAATTTGTTTTTAATCAAACATATTTCATTAGAAATGTTTTTAAAATACCTTATTCAATAAAAAAAATTGAGACGAAAACAATAAAAAATTATCACAATAAAGACAGGCAAAGATTTAATTTTCAAAATACGTATCATGCACAAATATCTACATGGGAAAGAGCTACCCTTCAATGGAAAAAAATGAACTAGAAACAGGATATAGAAATAGTACGTGAACATATAATGCAGAAGTTAGCCTAGGTAACAACAAAAATACCCTACATACTGAAAATACCCTACATACCTATATTATAGTTACTAAACATGCAAAAGTAAATTTAAAAAGGAAAATCTAAAGTTGTTAGGAAGGAAGATGAAGAAACAGGTACATTTAAAATTCTCAAAGAGATACAATAAATTGTTAAAGGGGAAAGAAGTAATGTGTTAAAATCCAAAAGTCTTTCTTAAGCATTAGAAGGTTATAGAGAGCAGCTCAGGGAATAACCAGACTTAAACACGACAGAACACCTGAGTAGTCTGAGACAGAACAACTAAACAGGAGACTGAGATAAAGATTTCAGACAAATGGAGAGATACAAAAGCGCCAAAATAGAAAAAAATGACCAATAACACAAACACTACAAAGGGGCCAACAGGACGAGGATCAGAATGCACTACTTTGCTTTGGCAATGAGAAGGTCATGGCAACGTACGACACTTTCAGTGATGAGTCAAAAGCCACACATTTCTGTTAACACAATGCATATATTCTACAGACACTGCATGATAAAAATTACTGGGATTAAAAGAAAGAGAAGATTAGACAGATCATTCAAAATCTGTGTACCAAGGGAATGGCTGATAATGGGATGCGGTTTCCTTTGATATGTCCTAAAAATTAGACTGCGATGATGGCTATAAAATTTTGTGAATATACTAAAAAAAATCCATTAAACTACATTTTCAAAATGGGTGAGTTTTATGGTAGGTGAGATATATTTCAATAAAGCTATTTAAACCTACTACTTAGGGGCTGAGTAGATTGGAGTACGCTTGGACAGAGACAAGTGCATGATCACGGACATCCCAGACCCACCATCCCTTAAGTTTCTAAACACTTAGAACTGAAAGGGAAAGGTGACTATACCATCTCCATTTCACAAATTTGAAAATTAAGCCAACATCACATAGTTATTCAACTGCACAGCCAAAATCCAAATGAATTCAAGTAGTTCAAAGACTCTTTTCATTATTATCATATTAAATTCATTCTATGGAGTTCTTTTTTGGGGCCTTAGGAAAACAAATTGAATTTGATACACAAATTTTTGAGCCCAGAAACAAAATGGATGCGTGAGAAAGGCCTTAATGAACATTAAAATACCAAAATCACAAATGAAAGTCTCTTACATCTTTTTAAGTAAGAATATTTAACAATAACAATACGAATCCCAGTTGGCATGGGGATAGATCGTGGATTATTCAAGCAGGTAATTCAGTGTAGCAGGAAGCTAGATAGCATAGAGGAAATTAAAAAAGAATAAAAACAACAGAACAGAAATGCACACAACATTTAATTAGATCAGGGTAGGCATGTAATCAGAAACTGAAGGTGGCTGTGGCGTTCTGAGATAGTGGACTGCCCTTAAAAAGGGCACTGGAGTCCAGAAATAAATTCACAAACATACCAGTGCCTAATCTATGATAAAGCAGCTATCGGAATACAATGGGAATAGGACAATCTTTTAAATGTATGATACTAGGAAAATTGGAAAGCCACACATAAAAAATGAAGTTGGAAATTTGTTAACTCCCATACACAAAAAATAAACTCAAGATGGATATAGGATTCAGATAAAAGACTTGCAACAATAAAATACATAGAAGAAAACATTGGTGATATTATTTCATGACATCGAAGAGAAAGATATTTTTCATGACTTTATGCTATGGCAAGTGAAATAAAATACACAATAATTTGGATTAGCTAAAAAGATTTTATACAGCAAAGTAAAATAAAAGGTGATTAAAAGGAAATCCTATGCAATGGGAGAAAATATTTACACAATATATAACTGATAGGGAACTCAAGAGATATAAAAATAATTCAAGAATACAACACCCAATTTATAAATGGGCAGCACATATAAACAGACAATTCACCAAAAAAGGATATCCAGGCCAACAGACATACCAAAAGCGTTCATTATCACTTCTCATAAGAGAGAAGCAGATTAAAACCACAATGAAATACTATTTCATATCCATACAAATAGCACATATTAAAAATATGTCCCAGAAGTGCTGGAGAGGATACAGGAAAAAAAGGATCCTTATCATCCTGTTGGGACAATGTCAGTAGGTGCAGTCATTATGGGAAGCAATCTTGGTACCTTAGAAATCTAAAAGTGGAAATTCGTATGACTCAGCAATCTCACTCTTGGGCATCTATCCAGAGAATAAGAAATCATCAACACAAAAATTCCTGTGTTCCATAATGTTCACAAGCAGTATCATTTAATAGCTAGGAAATGGAAGTAGCCAACATTTCCATTAGGGGATAAATGGATCAAGAAGAGGTGGTATATCTAAAGTAGGGAGTAACTAGTTAGTCTAAGAAGATACAATGCAGGCCTTTTCAACAAAATGAGGGTTTGAGAGCATTATGTGTAGTAAAGCAAGTCAATATGATACTTAAGAAACACTGGCCATTTACACAGCAGACATTTTCACAATGTGAAATACTTTCAGAAATCAGTGGACATCAATAAACACCACGAGGGCTTTGAGGTTAAGAGGGGACAGGAAAGGGAAAAGACAAGATATAAAGGATGGTGGTGAGGTAGAAATATATGAAATCTGTAAATGTTAATATCCAAGAAGTTAAAAATAATTAATATGAAATGAATCAGGGTTCTTAAAGAATGCAACCATTTGATCATTTGATGTTATCTCTATATAGTGATATTATCAACAGGTTTAAAATATATATATATATATACACACACACACATACATACATATATATATGTGTATATATATATATGTATATATATAAAACCTGGAAAAGAAAAAAAAGGGAGAGGGGGGACATTGGTGGTAGTGAGACCTACAACAGGCTGCACCTCCTGGAGGTGACATGGATGTGTGCTTTTAAATTTTTTAAAATAAAACCTTACAGCAGTCAGGGCCAAATCAAGAGGCTTTCTCTTTCTTACTGAAGGTTATACTTCCATTTCTACTATTCTGGCTTCCTATATGGAAGAAAAATTACATATGAACTAAGCTGAATTATGATACAGTGGCCTCACTGACTTACCAATGACTCATATAGGAACAATTTGATGAATAGAAAAGGTGTCAGCGTGGAAAAAAACTTCTTGAAAGGGTTTCTCTATGTTATTAATATATGAAATTTTAATAACAGTGTTAACTATAAGTTTTAAAAGGAAAAGAAAAATGATTCTAAAGCTTGCCTACTTTATATAGGACACAAATGAACAAGTTTAACAACAGCAACAAAAAAAATTAACATTCATGTTACCATAAACTTTAAATGTTAAATTGTTGAGGATAAGACAGGATCTGAGGGGAAGAGGAAGAATGCTTTACAGTTGATGGTGCTTAGCAGAATTTAGAAAGTAATTACTAAAATGGTATAATGCTTAGTACAGTATAGAGAATATTTCTTATGGGCTTTTCCTAGTTCTCTGTTAAAGAGAGCACTTTCCATTCCCAATTAAATTCTTCATTCTTTTAATAGCATATAATCAGTTAATTACTAGTAAATTTATTTTAAAATCATTCACTCTTTGTAATTCTTTTTACTTTTAGCTGTACAAGAAAATGTCAGTTGTTCTCAAAACTGAAGCAAATTTCTTAAGAGTAGAATTTCACTCAAATAAGGTAATTTTTAACTTAAAATTACCACATTTATGCAAACTATTCCTCACACTAATAAAGAGATTTCTAAATACTAAAAATTCAAGAACAAAGGTGCAAGACAATCATGTAACTTTTAAACAATGAATCATGGTTACTGATGCTGAAATTTTCTGAATTTCAATGAAACACCAATTTTTAACAAATGAGTGAAACTGTATATAGGGATACAACAGTCATAATCAAATTCTATGCTTCATGAAATCACTCTTATTGCTAGTTCTTGTTGCTTTTAAAACATGAGTGCAATTTTTTTTTACCTCCTATTACAAAGTGAAGTCTATGTTCTCTTCCCTTCAATCAAGGTAGACTAAGATTTTCAAATACAGTTAACAGCATAAGGGATGTCATGTATCTTCAAGCAAAGATCATACAAGGTCAGGCAGTGTTTGTCTTGTTTACTGGAACACTGAGCACCATGTAAGAGAACCTTAAATAGAGGCCACCTCTAGGCTCTTCAGTTGACAAGCCCCAGTTGAGCCTGTGTCTTTATAATCCCCATGCCAGACATGTGAATGAAGACGCCATCTTGGAAACAGATTCTCCTGTTCCAATTGTTGCAGTCCCTGGCTTTCAATTCTTCCCAGCTGTGGCCCAGATATCACATAACAGAGACAAATCATGCCTGCTATGCCCTGCCTGAATCCCTCACTCACAGAGTTCATGTGCACAAGCAAATGCTTGTTGTTTTATGTCACTATGTTTAGAGTGGTCAATTTCTCAGTACCAGATAACCAGACATACATAATTTAACTGAACAATTAATTGTCAACTTTGGGCAAAGGATTTCAAAGACTAGCAAAAACCTGGTACTGACCCTAAGGAAATTTGCAATCCAACAGTAGATTCTAACAAGTTATCAGCTTACAAATACTTATTTGGTACATAATAGATAATAAACATTTCTCCCTGAATTTATGATTTTTTAATCAAGAGAATAGAAAAAGGTGAGGCTGTTTATCACATTATCTGTTCAAATGGGAAATAAAAATTACATTAAATTATAAAATTTACCTTTTTATATCTTTATAATCAATAGTTTATGATCAATAATTAGCTGTCAACCACCTTTTCAAATCAAATACCTTTATCAATGTATCTTTCACAATATAGGTCAAAGACATTTTGGAAATTGTTAAATTAGTAAACTAATATTAATCAGCATATTTGGAAAATCAAAACACTAACTGGTCATAATTATTTAGCCTTATCAACTGAAAAGTGAAAGGACGGTTTGTAATTCCCAGGGTTTTAATATCATTATTATACTTTGATAAGTATTAATGATACTTCAGATACTTCAAATACATATTAAATTCTTCTAATGCAACTTAGATAAAGATTTGTGAAATTTTCTCACTATCCAAAGCATTAATATTGAGTTGGGACTTTATTCAATTCCTGTAGCATCCTATTAATGATGTTCATGAACAAGTTCATAAGAGAAACCTATCCCTTAAAAACAATAGTATTGCTAATAGAAATAAGGAAAGCTTAAATATTCTTCAACTTCAGTTATAAATAATCTTGACCCAGGCTAGTATATTCAAAAGCTGGGGTCAATTTCTAGATTCAGCTATCACGTTCGGATTTTATGTCTGCTGGCTACCAAAATGACACAAAAATAAGACTTAACCTGCATTTTCAAAAACCTATAAACTCTACCCTATACTTTTCTTTAGTTACTATTTATAAACAAAACTGCTTAGATTTCATCAATTTTTCCACACCACTTCACGTTTCTAACATTTTTAGAAACATCTTGTTCTTTATCTTAATTATTTCTAATGTTATATTCATTTTATGACACTGATATTTAGAAGCAGAATGAATATATATATTACTCATGTGTATATAAAAGTTTTATACTTTAGAGTAGTAGAGAACATGATTCAACCTGTTATAAAGTCAGCATGGTATACTGGACCAGTAAGTAAGATAATTGAGGTTTAAACCTAACTGTATCATTAACTAGTTCTAAAGCTTTGTGATTCAGTTTCCTGATTTGTAGTGATCGGATAATCTTTAAATTCTATTTTATGTGTTAGTATAATGACAAGCTGTTCTATGCCAAGCTATAGTATAATTTCTAAATTCAATACGTTTGACAATACACTGCTTTTCACAGAATCAAGATTACTGAAGATTTACATAGCACAACTGGCTTAACTTTGAAAAACAGAAATCAATACATTTGTCATTTTATGTGATTTTTACCTACTTATCACATAAGTACTTTAACCTTTCCTAAGGGTATAATGATTTTAAAGATCATCTCTCACTAAATTCATTTAAAAAACTCACTAAAAAGTTTAAAAAATTACTTAACCTTTTATTAGTAAAACAAAAATCCCCACTACATGTTTTAACATTTTCAGTCCCTAATTCTTATTCATTCCAGTTACCAAACACAGAATCTTTACAAGATTTTAGCAAAGAAAATCATGTATAT
Source organism: Condylura cristata (assembly GCF_000260355.1). Classification (NCBI taxonomy): domain Eukaryota; kingdom Metazoa; phylum Chordata; class Mammalia; order Eulipotyphla; family Talpidae; genus Condylura; species Condylura cristata. Next base: position 40,921,033 of record NW_004567111.1, read on the forward strand.
TCATGTCCATGCTGCAGTAAAACTACCATTTTTACTGGTGACATAAAATCCCACTGAGTCAGTATACTATCATTATTTTAAACTCTTCCTCTACTGCCAAATAATTAGATTGACTCCAATTAATTGTACAAAATGTTAGAGTGAGTGTCTTTATATATAATTTTTCCTTCTTTTGAGCTACTTCCTTAGGATAATACAACACATAAAAAGATATTTACATTTACAGTTTTTGAAACAACTTGCTTTGTATGGAGGCTATAGTTATATGCTGCTACCATATAAATATAAAAGCCTATGTTACACCAGTGAAAACATTAATAGGTATTGGATGACATTTTCTTACTAAAGTTCTCATATTCATGTTTTATAATAATGCCAAATACTGTTTTGCTTTAATACTTACTTGCTGTATCTTTCCTGTATTAGATTTGTCTATTTATTTATTAATTCCTTGTTCTTTTTTCTATTCACTCCTCTTTCGCTTAAGCGAACAACCTTTTTATAAAACTAGAGTTTCCTTTCTTTCTTTCATATTTTATACTTACCTGTTTTTAAGATGTGCTTCCAGATCACAGCGTTGCATTACATCTTGGCACACTGAAGAAAATGGACATAACACTAATAACTTGTCCAGAAGCTTATGAACTAGAATACTAGACTTCTTACACAATTTAAAATGAAGTCTTTTCCGATCCAGGGGACAGAAATCTTTCTCTTGTAAGAAGTTCCTGAGGCACTTGCAGCAGAATGTGTGTCCGCAGGGGGTATCCAGGGGCTGCAACAGAGGCTGAAGGCAAATATGGCAGACCAGGTCGTCATCCACCTCGTTCTGGTAATTGTACAAATGGTTTTCTTTTGTCCAGTGCTGCTGACCACACTCAAAACACAAAGGATTGAAAGAGGAGGAGGTCTGTTCCACAGATACCATCTCATCACTTGTTGTTCCCATTTTGAATCAGCCAAGCAGTTTCTGTGTCTTCACATGTGAGACTTCTACTGAACCTTTGATGTTCCTTTGACAGTGATGTACTGAACTAAAATCAAGGCTTGTTTTACTAGATAAACAAAACAAATGAAAAAAGTAATTAATATCACTCAAGATAGGCTAAAATATTACAAGTTACCTTCCTATTCAGTAAAAAATTAACAGTCAAATCAGGTCATAGGTTAGTCATAAAGACAGAAAATGAAATTAACTTTTTAGTTGGATAAGAAGACCTACAATCCCAAGTTCTTAGGGAAAAAAGAACTTGTGATTGTAAGCAAAGATGTTATATATTACATGGTAAAACATAAGAATAATCAATTTGTTTTACTAACTGTCCCACATATTTCAAATGGTAGTTGTAAAGCTAACATAGTACTACTAAGGCAATTCATGGCATACTAAGGAATACATCTGCTTCTGTCACCCCCAGTCAGGTTTCTTTCCTTCTGACTGATTTTATGTGCACTATGTTTGGGGAAAAAAAAGATTTCCAAATATGCATGATGAATATTCTGTGTACAGATTATAGAAAGATAAATCTGCATAGCACATATAAATAAAATTTGTGCAAATTCCATAAAGGGCAATGCTATTTTATGCTATTAAAATAAAAAAACATGCTACATTCAATTAAACAGATAACATGTGCTATAAAGTTTCAATTCCATCTCATATTATTCCATATTTCCATTTGGTCTTGTCCAATCAGCAATTGTGTGTAAGTGTGTTTATGTGTGTGGGTCTCTTCTCCAACACAACAGTCTCCCCAAGTTCAGTGCAAGTCTGGCAAGAAATGCTGCTCTCATATAAGTATTTCCATATTTCTTCTGCTGCAACACCAGGGGTTAAACATCAACTTCAAAGGCAGCAGCTGACCGTGTTCATTCCTCTGTAAATATTTACAGTTTCTAATATGTGCCAATCATGGAACAAGTTTTGAGGAGAGTTAAGAAGACCCATTATTAAAGTTTAATATAATAAGTACTCTAAGAAAGTTCATGAAAAGGATGCTTTATGAATATAGATTAGAATAGCATCTATCTCAGTTTGGCTTAGTGCCCAGAAATTCTTCCAAAAGGGGGAAAAACATGAAGTGCTAAATTGCAATGGTAAGTATTAACAAGAAAAAGGGACAAGGGCATCTCAGCTAAGTTGCAGGGCCTGAGGGTACCTACTACATTCAGGGACTATGAAGCAGGTGAAAGTATCTGAAGTAAAGGAAACATAAATTACAACATAAATTATAGAAACTATAAAACTTAGTGCCCACAAGACAAAAGGAATCGGACACCCACATCTATTTTAAGGATAAATCCTTCTCTAGTCAAATATATGGACTTGCTATTTTACTTATTTGGAGTATTTACTAGAAAAACAGCATTCACGGTCTAAAGGATTTAACAAGAAATATCATGAATTATGGGGGAGTAGGGAACAGCACTCAGATGGATGGCCAGTCTCAGATAAATTTAATAAACTTACAGTAGTAGTCTAGATCTAAACTCCTATTAGAACCAACATTAACAGAGCAAACTTTCTGCAATTTTTTCTAATATAATAGTTTATTTTTACATCATTTTGTGTCTTTTTCTATCTTAGTTGTAATCCCCGTGGACTTCCCACCACCAAATCACCCATGTGCCATCAACATAGTACTTTCTGAATTTTTTAACTCATAGGGCTTTAAATCTTCACCCTCTGACCATGTTATTAAATCAGTACAAGATATATGTGATTAAGAAGAGAAACACGGTTTATCTCAGGCAGATAGATATTAATTCAATATTGGTATTTTAATACAGAATGTCTTAGACCCTGTTTCCTATTCAACTAGGAAAATTCACATATCCTTTGCTCTTCTTTGTCATACTGTTTATTTAAAGTTTTTCTTCTCAAGAAAATATACTGTAATTCTAGCCTCTCACCGAATGACTAAAGAAATATTTCTCTTAAGACTATAATATTTTAGCTATTTTTTTAAAAAAAGATTTATTTATTTATGCTTACAGAACTGGGGTACAGGCCAGAGGTGTGGTGGGTGAGAGGATTCATCAGAGACAGAGTGGGGAGCAGAACAGGCAGATCGACTGAAATACACTGCTGAGGGGAGCAGCGGGCGGGTCAGGAGAGGTCTGCCTCGCCATGTAGGTCAGCTCCCTGGCTGGGTATGGAACTTGTGCTGCAGTGGCACCTGAGAGCTTCATAGTGTGGTGCTTTAAACTGTTGTTCCATAAGGAGAGCCCTCTTTCAGCTATTTTTTAAAAAATCTCATATAACATTTAGTTGTTTCATTTTATCAAAAAAATCTTTTCACGAGGAAAAACATGTTCCTATTTAAAATACCAAGTAACAACTGCATTATCTCTAGCCCTGAAATACTTCTATGATACTATGAAACAAACAGTAGATGAAAAATTATCACTGCTTAGTAGATCATTAATGTATACATACAAACACTGATTAAAGAACTTCAAGGTCTATAACATAAAGCAGGCATGGACCTATGTCCTAGGGCTATTTAGTGAGATTTCAGATTTTATCTCAGTCACTAGTTTTTTGACCTTACTAAAATGTTTGTTTCCTTCTCAAGTGTAAAATGGGGGTGATAACAGGACCTATCTCAAAGGGTTGATAAAGAATGTTAGGATATATTTAATGTACATATGAGATATATATTGTATATATGAGTATATATACATACACACATATAAGCCATATGTATATAGATTTTTTTGCTTAAAACAGTGCCTGATACATAATGGGTACTGTATGCTAGCTATTATTACTAGTATTAAAAATAAACAAAGTTCAGACAGATTTTATGCTTTACCCAAAGCCACATAATTTAAATCACTTAGTGAGAGAAAAGGAAGATAAATTCGATTCTTTATCGCTTCAAAGTAACCCAGAGTAAATTAGATAAGAGGAAAGGCATCACATGAAGATTAGAATATAAATTTTCTTAGGACAAAGCAGTATTATGTTGTTTTTCCAATTCCCATTTCCACCCTTCTACTCCCAATCCAGACAGATGATTCTGTTCCCATTTTGTGCGCAAGTCCACTATACCTCCTTATACTACTTCTATTATGTTGTTTCTCACTGAACAATGAGCTCTTTAAGAGTTGGACCTCCCATGGGGTGAAGCTCAATAAATGCAGAATGACCAAATGGTTGACAACAGACTTGCACATTCTTGTTAAATACGCAAGTTTAGATGACCAGAAATATACTGATGTATATGGGAGAAAATATAAAATTTTTATTTTACTGTCTAGGAGCACAGTTTGAAATATCAAAATACAAATTAAGTAAATAATATTCAAATATTTCCCAACATATAACAATGAAATGGAGGATAATGTGTATCTTTGCAACTACACTATCTGTTTTAACAGATCAGGAACAGCAGAGAGGGAGAAGCTAATAAATTGGGAATAGCATATTTTAAGTGAGAAGGGAGTTATTGGGCACTGTTGACTACCTAACATCAGTTATGATTATTATGCTTGCTCTCCTGGTTTATAGCAGAAGAATATCCTGGTACCCCATAAAGACTCTCAGAAATAACTGGTTTTTTTCACAGCCAATTTGCAGGCTTCAAAACTGTATATTATTGAGATAATTTCTCTTGACATTTTTTATTTAGATTGAAAGTCTTCACTGGTCCTAACCTGGAAGGTCCAGTCCAGGAAAAAGATGATGCACTGGGTTCTCCCTGGTGGCACAACCGGTTAAAACACAGCACTTGGTACTCCCTGGTGGTGCAGCGGGTTAAAGCACAGCACTATGAAGCGAAAGCCACTTCAGCATGAGTTCAATCCCTGCCTGCCCCGGAGGTGACCACATGGCAAGGCAGATCTCTCCTGACCTACCCGCTGCTCCCCTCAGCAGTGTACTTTGTCAGTTGGCCTGTTCTGCTCCCCACTCTGTCTCTGGTGAAGCCTCTCATAGCCCCTGCACCTCTGGCCTGTACCCCTGTTCTGTATGCACAAATAAATAAATCTAAAAAGCAAAAACCAAAAAAACACAGCACTATGAAGCTCTCCAAAGCCACTACAGCATGAGTTCGATCCCTGGCCAAGGAGGTGACCCACATGGTACGGCAGACCTCTCCTGACCCACCCACCTGCTACTCTCAACAGTGTATTTCAGTACATCTGCCTGTTCTGCTCCCCACTCTGTCTCTGGTGAATCTTCTAACCCCCACACCTCTGGCCTGTACCCCAGTTCTGTAAGCATAAATAAATAAATTTTAAAACAAACAAAAGAATGATGTGCTAAGGACAATCACCAAAGTAGTTATGTGGGAAAGATGTATGATGCCTTGACTCATCAATGCCAACGCTAAGAAAACCCATGTCCTTCTGGCAAAATTCCTCTCATTCCTTACTTCTTATGTCAAACTCTACCTCCTCTGTTAAATATACAGCCTCCCGGGCCATCCCTGGGGGCACAGCGGGTTAAAGCACAGCACTAAGAAGCTAAAGCCACTTCAGCATGGGTTCGATCCCTACCCCAGAGGTGACCCACATGGTGCAGCAGGCCTCTCCTGACCCACCTGCTGTTCCATTCAGCAGTGTACTTCGTCAGTTGGCCTGTTCTCCCCACCTGTCTCTAGCAAAGCCTCTCACTGCCCCTGAATCTCTGGCCGTGCCCAAGTTCTATATGCATAAATAAATAAATCTTTAAAATATATATATAAATACAGTGTCCCTCTACTCTTGGGTACATCTACTTTCCCTTATGTTCCTGCTACTCTTGATACACACCTTCATTTTAGCAATTTCTGTATTTGCAGGCTTGCTTATCTGTCCTCTTCTCTCTACAAGGATAAAGATAGTCTCTACCTCTGGTAGTCTCATTTTCTGGTATATACCATACATTGAAAAAATTGTCTTAACACTTACTTCAGTCTGAAATGTGTAATATATATACATATATATACACACATATATACATACACGTGTATATACACATTATATACACATATACATATGTGTATATGTGTATATATATGTATACAGGAGAAAGCATTCTTTCTCTTACCACATTATCTCACGTCTACTATGTGCTAGTATGTTATATAATTCTGGTGCTTGGTTTCCTTTCTATAAATTATCAATATCATTTAAATAGAAATCGATTGTATAAACATGCACAATGGGAGCTTAAACTAAGCTCTAAAATCCTTGTAATTCTATGACTTTTTCTACAATACTTGTACATTATATTTACCTCTTAGGTTCAACATGTGTCATTATTTTTTAATAATTCTAGTAAGCTCTGAAATATTCTTGAAAAAGGAGGTTAAATTGTAGCTAGTAAACAATAAATTTCAACTGTCATTCTACTTTCAGTTCTTCTATTTTGAACCAGTAAGCTATGATGGAAAAAAAAGATATTAATGCCAAAGGAAATGGGTAAAAACTAAATTGGACTATCTACCCAATTCCTGCACGTTCAGAGTCATACTAAAATTATATTTTTCTAAGTTATACTAAGTCACTTTATCTTCAAGTAAGTTAAAAATAGAACTGCTATAAAACCAGTTCAAAAAGGAAATGCACCATATGGAACATTAACCATTTCAGTATAGCCATCCACACAAACCTCTGCCTATTAGGAAAGGCCTCTGGGGAAAGAACTTTATTATGGGAAAGACTCCTTGGCACATGGATTCTTCTCAACAGCACTCCTCACCAATGAGCTGAGTCGGGACAATTTATAATATTTCATAGAATATCACAATTCACAAGTATCACACAGTATGTAAATTTTGTGGAGGTCATGAGGGGAACTACAGTTTTCATTGCTTTGATTTATTGCATGTTAATAGTTTATTTACTGGATATAATTTAAAGGCTTTGCCATATACATTGAAAGCTAAAGGTTTTGATTTTAATAAAGTCTATTTTCTTCTACAGGTTGAAAATTTTAACTTTTGTATAACACATTTAATCATCTGTCTGAAGTGATAAGTTTTTATTTTCAATAGATCTCTACTTTCTCTAATTACAGATCACTATTCTATCACTAACTCAATTATCAAGGAAACAATGGGAACCAAAGAACACCAATTCTGGAGTTAGAAACCTGAGTTCAAAATTTGGTTCTGCCTCTCCCTAGCAATGTGGTAATAATGTGGCATAGAATTTAAACATATACAAATCTCAACTTTCTTTAAAAAAAAAAAAAGAGATTTATTTATACATACAAAAGCTGCAGTGGGGGGTTAGGAGGAGGTGAGCTGATTCACCAGACACAGACACAGGTTCTACTCCCAGAGCTACTGAAAAACACTTCTGAGGGGTACAATGGGCAAAGGCAAGGTCTGCTGTGCCATGTTGAGTGCACTCTTTGATGGGGGATTCGTACTGCAGTGGCTGCAGACAGCTTCATAGTGCTGCACCTTAACCCATTGTGCCACCAGGGACGTCTTACAAATCTCAACTTTCTCATGTGGAACATAGAAATGGTTTCTTGCTTATGACACAGATTACTCTGAAACTAAAAATGTTACACAATCAGATAACCATAAAACATTATAATATTAATTTATGACTAAAGTGGTGAGTGTAAAGGATTATGCAATGTAAGAACAGACAAGGTAGATTGCTGGGTCACCCACAGTCTTTCCACTACACTGGTTATAAAGAGGCCTGGATTTGATTCTCACCTCTATCACTACTGACTAGACTGCAGGCTCAGCACTTCACCTCTCTAGACTATCTTCACCCAATAAAGTAACTCTAAAGTTACTTACAGATCCCAAATTCTATGATTCTAGAAACATATTCTTAGCAAAATTCTTTTTTCCTTTTCCCAAAACAGAAGTTTTTTTTTTCTTTATTGGTATTCAATACTGCATTTACTATAAAAATGATCTAAATAAAAAGCCTATCAAGAGGGATTTGTGTGTTTTTGTTCTTTGATCTTCACAGTTCTAGAAACCCTAAATACCCCAACCTGAAATTTCTATTTTTACAGACAAGTATATATATAAGGGCACAGAGCTACACATATATAATTGAACACCTATTTTTATTATGGTAACATTACATGTTTACAATATTATAAGACAAAAGTAAGTTTCTCTGCTAAAGTCAGACATTTTTCCATAAAAAACAACTAATGCTATCCCCCAAACCAAACTTTTCTGTCTTACTTCCTTTAATTATCAGGATATTGCTATTATGTGATCAAACCTACATAATAAATAAATGAAAAGAAACTAAACCACAGGCAGGATAGGTTTTATGGTGGTGGTATTACCAATAATTAAAGACCTGCGTACTTCATTATTGTCTTAATTTTGGGCAAGTTACAAGAAAGTTAAGCATTGCAGCTTTCCTAGTTAACCAGTGACACCAATAATTAAAATAAGAGGTATTATTTAAAATGTCCAATTTGCTCTAGATCAAACATTTTATATATTATATATGATATATAAATATGTAAGGTTATATAATTGTACTTTATATATAACTTTACATAAGATATATATAAATGGGGGCATAGAAGATTAGGACTAAGAATTATTCACTGTATTTTAAAACATGGAATTTATTTTGTTGGAATTGTGAAAGCCAAAGCTTCCTTAAATAACTTTTGAGAACTGGAAGAGAGGAATTAAATCTAAGACAATTCTTTTGAGAAATTATTCAAAATGGGAAAATTTTGCAAAATTGCATTCTGGGAGGAATCAAGACCAAAAAAAAAGTGCTAGCACACTTCTAGCTCCATTTAACAAAACGTTTTTCACCTCTGTAGGTACAGTTACTATTTTTATCTATATTCATCCTTATTTTCTTTTTTCTTGCCTCCCTCCCTGTCCAAAGATTTATTTTTCCACCTCCTGGGCTTAATATCACATGCCTTGTCTCATTTATTTCATCTATCTTCAACCTCTAATTTTTTCTTCTCAGTACAAAAGTTCGTGTCTCACCAATTTCATTTTTTTTTAACCATTGTCACCTTTCCCCCCCACTTTCATTTCACATCCAACATTTTTGAAATATAAGGTCATGTTTGCAGTCTCCATTTCTTTGCTCAAAGAATGTCCATCTTCATCAGCTTCTGACATGGGCTTTATTGTGGTCATAAATGGTGACTGCCAAAGTTAATGATCACTTCTCACTTCCAAATTCCACTTTACCTCTCTTCAAAGTCATTGATTATTCTCTCCTTGAAAATTTTTCTCTTTTGCCTTAAAATTATACTACTCTGTTCTACTTTTCAATCCATTTACCTCTCTTTGGTGACAGCTATCTAAGTCATTTCCTTAAAGTAAAGTCTGAAAAAGCTATTCTGTTGGGCCAAAGTGAAAAGGCAGTTTGTGATTTATATCACTAAGCTCCCCTTTAAGGGGTGAGCAGTGCATTCATATGCTAATTTCTCCCAAATTGTTCTAATCCTATTAAATTTTATTTTTAATATTCATCAATGTGACAGTAAAGAATACAGTTAATACTTCATTTTTTCTTTCCTTCGCTTTGATTCAAGCTAACTTAAATGTATGATTAGCCTTATTCCTCTTGCGAAGTTCTTGGCTCTGTGTTTTTCTTATCAACTGATATGAACTTAATATATTAAGATAACAGTGCTTAATCCCATTGTTTTAAGTACTCTTTCTAAGCCTGTTTGCTGGCATATTTTCATGTAATTGAATACATTCAACTTCTCTTTTAAGAGTTCTTCCATTATTATCTTCTGCTCCAAAAAAAGATTTGTCTCTGTTTTCTTCATCTGTATATAGTACTATATAAAATTATCACTCTATTCTGATTGACAAACAGTATGAGAACAGATTTTTCCCCCAATAGTTTAATAATTGCCCTAATTCCAGTATCTGACTTACACGGATGTTTAAAACCTGTGTCATTACTTCCCTTTAATGATCCTACTAGAATCTAAGATACAATAATCTTAATGTGTACTCCTAGCATCTGATAACTGGAAACAGAATATCTGCCTCATGTTCCACATCCAGGCACCAAGCTTCGAGAGTCACCCTGCATACTGTACTACCTTCTGCCTTTTCTTCCCTCAATCCTCACCACAACTCTCACTTTAGGCTTCCGTCATTTGTTGTCCCTGCTCTTCTAAATCACACAGAAGTTTTTCAGTTCTGTTACACTCCTAACCAAATATAGCATCCCAAAACGAGCAATGTTATGTTCCCTGCTGAATACTTTTCCATAGTTCCCAAAGGTGGCTATAAAATTAAAGCCAAATTCTTCAGTCTGACACTTTAAATTTTCCGTATCTAAAATCTTTCCTTTTATTTCCTGAGTCAATGCTATATATACATCCCATGTTTTGGCTACCGTAAACTACTTACAGCTTCTTAACCTCAGAATGTACTTCCCTCTGCTTGATATGCCTTTCCTACCTTGTTAAAGACCTGCAGAGCTCCAGTTCACATAATGGTCAGTTCAAGCACACCTGCTATTTAAAGCTCTTCTAGATCTGTCCCTTACATCATCATTTTATTATTACAGTCACTGTGCCACTCACTGCTGTGTCTAGCAGCTACATGTTTGCATTGTCTTCCTTATACCTGAGCATTAAGACAGAAATCAAATCTGTTATCTCTAGCCTCTTGTAGCATACATAACACAAATACAGTTAATAATAATCTGAAAAATGAAAGAAATGAACAAACAAGTCCTCAACTTTTACCTGCAATACAAAATCCTGATTCTATCTCTAGAATTTCTTTTTGACTAATTCCTCCTTTCCTCCACCCTCCATACTACTTTCCCACTTCTCTTCATATATTTAGTGTCTAAAATAGAAAATACTAGAATTTTTATCTAGTGATTCATTATCATAAATATCCATGATTATTCTACATACGGCACTATAACTGAGTCAAGTTTTAGTTTTTCTAACACCTCCTTATGTGTTACCTTCAATCTCTTACACACACACACACACACACACACACACACACACACACACCCAAACTTATTAGCAACCATACAGTAAAAACAAGTCAACAATGAGGCTTAGAAAAAGAACAAAGTATATGGCTTCAGAGCAAGGAATTGGACACAAATATTGATGCTAGTTAGTGGCTTCATTCATGTATAGTATTTCAGGGTTGAGGTGGTTTTGGAAAGAATAAACTTTAAGTGAGAATATCTGTGCAGTAACAGATCCAAAAGGTATAAAAGTAAATATCTGAATTATATGCCGTGTTGTAAACTAATGTTACTTCAATAAAAGTTAAATAAATAAGAATGTGTGATGGGGTAAAAAGTGCTAATCGATCAGGTACTTTGGCTGTTCTCAAGAATGGCACAGTATAGTTAAGTTACCTAGCCGAATTCTACCTTTGGGAAATAAAAAACTCAATTTGACCTGCTTCAAATCTATGTCTCAAGAAGAATCAGTTCCAGAAAGGTGAGTCACTCTATTCCAACATATGGGTGGGTCATACATAAACCCAAAATATCAACTTAATTTATATAAAAACTATAACTTAATTTATATAAAAGGTATCTGATTTTCAATTATTTGGGGAACCCTTTTCTCTGGGTAAGAGAAACAGAGAAGGAGTGGGGAAAACAGAGGTAGAGAGAGAGACATCTCCCTGTGATGGTGTTTGCTACCAAACATTACCACTCATCTTTTTGACTTCCTCAGACTCAATTCCTGAACTTGTCCTTGATCTTAATTATGGCCTTACTGTCCTATTATACGTCTCTAGACATATTGCTATGAGAAGATTTCAAAAAGTGTCAATAATTACCATTAGATATTTTGATGGCTTTATTCCTAATATTGAGACATTTTCCATTTTGTATGCTTACTGCTTTCTTCAAATTTCTCCATTTAAGAGATCTGAATCAGGATTTTTTTACTGAAAATATCTGTTGCTCAGTAGTCCAACGTGAGAATGGGACATAGAAAAATTCTTTGTTCCTAGAAGCTAAACATTAATCTGAATTAATCTATAAACTATTACAAACTATTTCACTTTCAGAAAAAAATTATATTAGGGTAGATGTTCAACATGAGCTATTTACCATACAAAATAAATTAAGCAGAGCATTTTTCTGCAAGTACTAGAGCCATATCCCCTGATACACTACCTATATTCAGAGTTCATCATAACACCTTAGAAAGGTTTCTTTACTCTTAAAAACTACTGACTTTCAACCAGTAGGAAACCTAGTTCAGGAAATATGAAAAATTTCCATATTTCTTAGGTCTTTATTTACGAAACATAAAAATTTAAAAATATACACTTTTCCTTTTAAAAAAATCAAATAATGGATTTACATAAACAATTGCCTTATATTATCAACTACCTTATATTTTCAGCATTTCTTGCAATTAAGTACCTCCCAACATAGGTGCTTCAGAATGCTGTATCATTCTAAGCCATATTTTTGCAATGGTTGCAGAAATAAAAAAATACACATGAGAAGTGTTGTTATAATGGGTTTTGTAAGTACAGATGTGGGGGAGTTAAGTGTACAATATGTAAAATATAACAACTTGTAGTCGGGCTTAATGGCAATTGTTTTAAGCACATGAATACTATTCTAAAATAGATGAAATGCTATTTTAAGCACATGAATGTTTTAAGCACATGAATACTATTCTAAAATAGATGAAATGCTATTAACTGCTCAAATGTAAATAGAAAATATTAGCTGTGGTGCGCTGAATTCAAAAGGGCAGTAGATGAGTCAGTCTTTATACCATATAATTTACAAGTGCCTTACAACTAACATCCAATTTCAAAGTTAAAGGAGAAAGAAAAGAGATTTTAAAAATGACATACCACTTATATTAATTCCTAACAGAAAAAGAGTTAATATAAGTGAACTGCTAATTTTTAAAACATTTTTCCTCAAACACTATTATCTGCTATTCTATTACCTGCTCAGGCAATTACCTGGTTGGGGTGGGGGAAGGTGAGCAAAGACCTGAATATGTTATCACTTTAAAATATTAAACCAAATATTATACCCATCTATATTCATTGGCCATGAGGCCAAATAAAAATATGATCTACCTTATACTTTAATATATACCTTTCCAAACTATGATGGGGATTACAGGTGACTTTATCTTTACCTATATTTTCTAACTTTTAAAAAATGGCTACAGATAAATTATACAAATCAAGGTGATTTACTTTTTTTAAGAAGCAATCATGCTCTTAAAATTAATGAAACAGTGTGACATTTTGACAGATGAAGAAGGGAAGGGAGAAAGACAATATACAAAAACACCTACATAGGATGGGGCGCACACAGCCACATAAGCATGTTTCTTAGCACATTTACAGGTCTCCAATAGAGACTGGAGGAGTATAAAAATCTTCATGACCTCTTTGGTATGATTCTTTTACATGCCAGACAGAAACTTATCGATATTAAACAGATTTCTGTAATAGATTTTAGTAACATTTTTCTATGAGGTGTTAAAGAGGATTGATTAGACTAAGATACTGCAGAGGAAGAAAACCAAGAGAATTATAGGAAATTCCCATTTTCATAAATAATGAATTACATACTAGGAGAACACCTCAATGCAGCCAGGCATGTAAATCTGGCGTATAAATCTGACTGATAGCTAGTGTTTGATGCTTTACCAGATAGAATCAATATGAAGATCCACAATGAGGTTACACATCTAAGATTATGTAAAAGAGTTCATTTAATTGCATCTACTATTTTTACAAAAAAGAGGCCCATACATAATGGAATTAGTCCCTCAGACTAAAGGACTTAATTTGGACTCCCCTTCTTCCCAATGAAGAGACTTAAGAATCAAGAAAGTTTTTTTTAATTAATTCAAAATGGTTAAGCCCCACTATATTATGCTCCAATGACCTATACTGAACTCCAACCAGTTACTTTTAGGCCTCTGTACATCTCAGACTTAACTTCAACAACCTACTGAGCCATGCTAGTTCATCTGTTCTTTTCCCAACTTGCTCATTATCAAAGGTTTAATGAATTTGCACCACAATTCCAACATTTCAAATAATTTGCCTCATTAATCAAAAAAATCAAGATAGCTAAAACTATCAATGAGAATTTTTGTTAAGCATAAGAGAATCTGTGTTTCAAAAGTAAAGGTATTAAAATAGTGACTGCCTATTTTATTACTAGTTAATTAAACTCATTCATATATAGAAACTAGAAGGAGTCTGCTGGCTTATAAAAGTTACTAATTTTTTCAAAATATTATCTCAGCATATTGCTTCTAAAAGGATTGAGCACTCCATGGAAATTTATGTTATACTATAGGGAGTTAAACTAGATCCAACAAATATTTACTGAGTGCCCCAGTATGTGCTAGGCTGTGTAGTAAGTAAATAATATAAGTACCTATCCACAATTCTATTAATCAAATAGATTTAAGTCCCATTTTTCTTTTTTTTTTTTAAAGATTTATTTATTTATACAGAACCGGGGTACAGGCCAGAGATGCGGAGGGTGAGAGGATTCACCAGAGACAGTGTGGAGAGCAGAACAGGCAGATCGACGAAGTACACTGCTGAGGGGAGCAGCGGGCGGGTCAGGAGAGGTCTGCCACGCCATGTGGTCAACCTCCGGGGCAGGCGGGAATCGAACTCATGCGGACGTGGCTCTAGATTCTCAGTGCTGTGCTTTAACCCGCTGCGCCACCAGGGAGGGCCTAAGTCTCATTTTTCAATGTAAATATCTCACAATAGTTCTCAGGAGGCTTAAAAGCTTTATTCAAAATTGGAAATAACAACAAAAGAAAGTTCAGTTATATGTGGCTCCTGGTTGATAAAATGCTTTTACTAACTTCTTTTTAGTTTACTTCAAAGGATGGAAAGTGGATATATATGTACAAGAAATTTCATTTCATTGGAAGCAAAGTTAGATGTACTAGTTAAATGCCTATTTAAAAATAAATTTCTGTCATAGACAAAAAGCTAGAGCAGTTTAAATGGTTAGTTTGGGGGACAACAATTTTAGTAGATGTGCCGCCAAAGAAAGCACAATCAATCTAAAAAAGAAGAAAGTGTTTGGGGAAGAGCTGGAGTATCATCCATGGGGGTACGCGTGTGAGAGGGACAGAAAGAGTCCAGTTATAGACTGGTACAGAGAGATTGGCTAATCTTTGAGCAAGAAAGAATGTGACTAGGTCTACGTCAGAAGGGATGACCCTTGCAGGAGGTCTGGCACAGGTAAAGGATATGGCAACAGTGAAGGAAGGCTAAACAGGAAGTTACAGCAAGTATGAAGATGAATGGTAGCATAAAGGACTAGGAACTAAAAGGACTAAAAGGATTAGGAGTAGTTAAAAGAGGGAGCAACATTATAGGATGTGTACATTTAAAAGAGAGACAAGAGGGTTAGCATATCAAGCTAGAATAGGAACAGCAAAGAAAATTAAAACTGTAAAATGAACTTTCCTCAAGCAATCATTCTGAACTTATGATCCCCAGCCCGTTTTGGTTACAGACACTACAATTATGTTCCAACAATGGAAAGGTCAATTAGTAATACTTATTTACAAAGCATTTGTTAGGAAAGAAAATCAGTGATATTAAGAAACACAAAAGGTAGTGGAAACAGAATAGCACATTTTTACTCTACATCCAACTTTTTTTAATGGAATGGAGGAACTTCAAAAGAATATTGAAAAAAGGGATATTTAACAACTTTTCCTGAAATTTTTATATTTTGGATCTCAAACACAAGAAACATCTGAATATTTAAATTATGGGGCTTTGGTTAGCAATAGTAGCAAATATCATCCCAGAGAGTATTTGAGCAATCCTGACAATCTTTGATTGCTGTTTCCATCAAACAACCTATAAGTGAAGAAAACCTAACAGTAAAACTTAATAAATTTATTTAAAAAGATCTTGTTTTCCCCCATCAGTTAACTAACATGGCACATAATAGGTATGCAAATTATGCAACAGAAAATTCACAACATATACTGCAGGCTGAGCACAGTGCTAGGGGACAAGGTTATTCCTGTGGAAGGCTAAATAGTCCTGCCCTCACAGAGCTTACTCTAGTGTAACACTAGTCAATGATACAAATAAATACATATATATAAAATAATAATAGACAATACATTATTAGAAAAGCATAATGAGGAGGTTCAAATATTCACATTCCTAGGAATGTGATATTTTAGCAAGGGAAAGCTATTGAAAGGGACAGGGCTTACTTCATAACTTGACAGAATGAACATGTATCAATAACCATACCATGTCCAAAATCATTGCCACCAAAGCCAGGACATAGTCTGGTGAATGGGACTGTATTTCCATATAGACAAGCAATCTTTGCTATCCTTCTCCCTCACCTCTCACAGATAATCTATTACAAAGTCCTACTTATTTTGTTCTCACTTAACTCTTCTGCCTTTCTTACTACAGTTCATTTCACATTTTCACTCCATAGATTTCTATTAGTTCCTTTAAAGTATCAGGCTCTGCTTGCAAATATTCCATCTGCATGGAATACTCCTTCCCACTATCCTCTCTTAGAAAAATTTTTTTTTCTTTCAAAATGTGATTTCTCCCAGAATGCCATCCATAAAGGCACCCAAGGACTCGGATGGGACCTTACTATATGATCTTCTAACATATTCTTTATTTCCTTTTTAGTACATATGCATAATTATTAATTTATTTATTAATCATTTATTAATACAATTACTTAGTATCTATCTCCCCCTCTAGACTGGAGCTCTATGTTCTACTCAGCATTATAGTCTTAACACAAAGCATATTGATTATTACAGATGATCAATCATATTTTAAGATATTAATTCTAAATTACTGAGCATACAGAAAGAAAAGAAATTAGGTGAGGTCTCCAAATCCAAACCTTGAGCTTTCAAGTACTGTCATACTGACTGCTTTTTCAGTTGAGACAAGACACAAGGAGAAAAAAGAAAAGGGATCAAAATTTGTATCAGCACTGTCCAGTGGAACATGATGTACAGTATAAATAATTTAAAAATTCTGGAGGCGACATCAAGAAAAGAAGCTGACATTAATTTTAATAATGTATTTATCTAACATTTCCAAAATTATCATGTCATTGTGCAATATTTTAAAAATTAATGTGATTTTTCCATACCAAGTCTTTGAAATTCAATGTGTATTTTGTACTTAGAGCTCATCTCATTTGGCGCTAGTCACATTTCAAATGGTTAAAAATCATATAAGGCTAATGACTAGTGTATTGGACAGCTATGGAAATCTGCATCTCTAAGAGGATGACAAGAGCAATTAACAGGAGTAAGAAAGTACCTTCCTGGAACATACACTCTAACCAGCAGAAATCATTATTCAACCAAAACACATGTGACATGGAGACACATAAGCCTAACTGTAGAATCAAGGAAAAAAAGCCTAAGCAATGCTGATTACTGATATTATGGGTGAGCATCTATGTGTAGGATTCTACCAGCAGCAGATAATAAAAAATCTGATTGAAACAGCTTAAGTGAAAAATAAGAAAGGTGTGACTGAGTAGGGACTTATCTCTGAACTCTGCTTCCTCTGGATTGGGCTAATATTCAGCTGTATAAGACATCCAGTCCACAGCAGTTTTAGGGTCACACAGTCATAGCCCTTGTTCATCTCTAGTAATGTTGCCAACAAAAGCTCCAGAATTACATCCTCCTATTACTAAAGGTTTGACTTGGGTCATGTACCCATTCTGCATCAACCACTGTAGCCAGAGACATGAAAAGTTCTAATGGGCCAGACTGGGTTATCAAAAAGGAATTGCATCAACTTCCCCAGAAACACAGAGAGGAAAAGAAAGATGGCTGGAAGTAGGGTGAAAACAATGTATGCTGGGCACCCCTAGTCCCAAAAAAGTCTACTATTTTAATACTTTACTTTCTTCTCACTCCCAAGCACTATTCTAAGTGCATTATCACACTGGTTATTCCATAGCACCCTACCCATCCAATGTTTAGGGAAGAATCTACAGATGCTGTCGATATCATTCCGGGTCATAAGTGTGTATTCAGAACCAGTTATCTGTGTGATTTATTTTCACCTAAGCATATTATCTTCCTGCTTTACTCCCCTCAAACATCCCAGAAGACTCTTAAATTTCATTTCTAGCAATTTAACTATTCCCTCATAATTCTATTCACTATCACTACATGTTAGATACTACATTAGTTATATCACAAGCATCATTTCATTTAATCTTTCCAGAAAACCCTTGAAGTAGGTGAAGCAGTTACCATCACCAGATTAAAGATAAGGAAAGTAATGTTTGGAGTGGTAAGAACAACTAACTGAAGTGACTAAGACAGGATTCAAACCCCAGTTCATCTAGCCTCAAAGTCTGTATTGGGTGGTACGGAAATTGGCAATTTTTTTTTACCATTCCCTCTCTCTGTCCTCTCCTTAAGGAGAAAACAAAAAGTGCATTAGATAGTATGAAATACAATACCAGAGAAACTATACAATTTAAATCTATACGATATTGTTCTCTGAGGGGAAAACTGTGGTGACAGCCCCAAAGACAGACAATTGTACTAATGAGGTAGAATGATACTTCTCTGTACTCTGACTTGACATCTCAATTAAGACTATGATTTAGTACAATTAACAGCAAGATAAATCCTCAAAAGTTCCCAGACAGCCACAACTTCACATATGAAACCAATAAAAATCACCAAAACAGAGAAACAAAGTCTCATAACTCATGCACAAACAAGCCATAAGTGGTTCTACTATCAATTAACATTTTCAAACAATTTATTATGAAATTTTCAACATTTAGCATTTTTACAGTGAACAACTCTATCTTACATGTTTACTATTAACATTTTATGTGTTTTCTTTAGCACACAGCTACCCATTCTTCCTTCCTTCATGTTCAAAGTGTACTGCAAAAGTATACTTTTCTCTAAATAGTAGTTTTCACATCACTAACTGAAGTACAATATTTGCTTACTTTTTTTTAGATAAAATTTAAATACAAAAAAATACTCAAACCCTAAGTATAGATTCATTAAGTCTTGACAAATGCACACCCAACTTTCCCCTGAGATACAGAATGTAATCACCCTCCCCAAGAGTTCCCTCATGTCCCTTTCCCAGTCACTTACTTTCTTCCATCAAAGATTAGTTTTGCCTAAACTGGAGTATCATATAAATAGAAACACAAAGTATGTACGCTTTCTGGTAAGGCTTCTTTTACTGACCATGTTTTTGAGATCTATTCATATTGTGGTATATAGCAGCAATCTATTTCTTACCATTGCTCACCAAATAAGCTGCTTTTTAAAACTGTCATACATGAGTACCCTGCTGCATCATGCTTGTTACTGATGAACACATGAACTATTTCCAGTTTTTAATATTTATGAATAAAAGTTTCTATAAACATTCTTATAAAAGTCTTTCTGTAAACATTCTGGTACAAGTCTTTCTGTAAACCATTGGGTAGGTAGGTATATGCTCAGTTTTATAAAAAATTGCCAATACTTTCCCCAAAGTGGTTGTAACACTTTACATTCCTACCCCAAAACATATAAGTTCTGACTGCTCCATATTTTTGCCAATATTTGATATTGTCAATCTTTTCTATTTTAGCTATTTCTTAGAAGATTACTATGGCACCAAAATAACTGAGAAGTATATATAAAACAATTCAAGAAAAATTTCAGTATTATAAATGCATACAATCTTGTAAATATATAAACATTTTTATATAAGCTTCTTTCTACTTTCTAGAAATTATATTATTGAAAATCTACTTTCATTTAGTATCTTAAGAAATAGTAATGCATCCACATTAGCACTGTGACTTAGGAAACTGGTGTCAAAATACTAACTTCTTTATATTCGTTTCTGGTTTATAGTTTAAAAAAATTCAAATAATCATTATATATATTATCATATTGACCAGAGGAATCTTCTGGTAGTGTTAAATGTTTATATATCAGGAGATAGGCCATTTTTTTAAAGGCAATATATTTCAGGTAAGATCAGCAAACAAATTAGAATGTGAAGAAGTTAAATTTCAAAAAGGCCAGAAAATTAAAACAAATTTAGAGCTAATTTAAGCCAAGGAACAAAACTGTATGAGTTTAAAAATAACTCTCTATAGATAAAAGCCTGTCATTCACAGAAACATGAATGGACCTATAGGGAATAATGCTAAGAAATAAATCTGACAGTTAATGACAAGTGGCATATGACTTCACACACATGTGGAAAATAAGGAAATGAACAAAACAAAACAAAAACTCTTAAGTTACCGAGAACAAAATGGTATTTACCAGAATAGAAGGGGAATGGGGGCAGTGGGTAAATTGAGTAAAGGAGGTCAATTGTATGGTGATGGATTGAAACTGGACTTTTAGTGGTGATCATAATATAAAACATACAGATGTTGAAATATAATGCTATATACCTGAAACCTATATAATGTTACCAATAATGTCAATAAAAATCTTTATATAGATTATATGATATATTCATTGGTTTATATACACAAAATATACCTGGGGGATATATAAAAAGCTCGTAGGAATAGTCAGCTCTGAGGAACTGGTGATTTGGGTGAAGAGGAATGGAACTGAGACTTAGTTTTCATTACTACACTAATTGTAGACTGACTTCTGTGTTTGGGAGTAACGCATAGTGGGAATGTGTACAAAAGGAATAGAAGAGGAAGAAAGCAGTCACACCTGGATCTTAAAAATGATCAGCATAAAAGGCAAAACAAATAAATACCATGTCTATATCAAAATGAAATGATTTTATGGCACATTAAAATTTGTGCTTTTTCTTCATTGCTTCATCTCTGTTTTAAAAATAAATAAAACACAAATCTAACATTAAGTTCCATATTTATTGGCAAAGTGACTTTATAAACTAAAGATGGGAGAAATACAATACTGATGCATATATTTTAAAAGACACATACATACTTGATATATTATTCTACTCAAACTCAATGAAATGCCCAGTGCTGTAATATACTTCCTATAATCAATTTAACTAACATACAGTTGTAAAAGCAGCAATACATATAAAGATACAGACAAATTTGTGTTTTCTTGTATTTATTTCCCCTACTGCTGCCTAAGGGAAATCTGCTATCACATTCTTTGTTTCTAAAAATGTAGCACAACATCAACTGATGAGTCATGGGTCACACTCCAATTTCTTATGTACCAAAGAAAGCAGGACACAAAAGTCTTACACATCAATTGTAAAGACTGTCTAATCTGCTTGAGTTCTAACTCAAGACTTCCTTATAAAGCTACATAGATGTTAAGTAGTTTTTTGAAAAGATGTGAGAAACTTGAAAATAAAACTACAAATTCCACAAAGATATAATAATTTCACCCTCCTAACAACTAATAAGGTTTTGTTTACCTTAACCCAGTAGCATTCAGTAGTAAGTAAATTTTGAGATACTGACAGGTAAAAATTCAAGTTAGTATAAACTCAGCATACTCCTAGATTTATGAAAAGTCAAGTTATCTGAGAAATGATTGTCTAGACATTTTGTTTAAGTCATCTTAATTTCTTCCCTCTTTTATTTAGCTATTTCACTGATATCTCCAGGAGAAGGGCAAGGAATAAAGGGTTTCTTTTCAGCTGTCTTAGTTAAGTGTTTTTTCTGATGAAGAAGTCAAATTAGTAGTTGAAAGGAGAGGAGCTACAGATTTTAGTCACCAGTTTAAGAGTCCACTAAGATCTGACCATATTTTATTTTCTTACGAACATTTGTCATTATCCTGTTCATTAATTTTCTTATTTATTTGCTATTTACCTTTCCTTCTGTCCCCAGCATGTAAACTCCATAAAAATGGGGATACTACTTATCTTGTTATATTATTCTAACCATCTTGAACAGTGTAAGTTAACAAGCATTCAGGAAATACCTAGTAAAGAAAAAAGGCACACAATCATGAACCTAGCTACCTCAGGACTTCATGAAATGCTGAAATCTGTTTTCACTTGAGACTATATATGTGGGGCTTAATACAGTAATAATAATTTTTCACAGTAATAATAATTTTGCCTTTCTATGCTTAAATTTTATGATTTAAATTCGAATTTGCATTTAATCAAGTAATTATAATGCAACTGTAATTTGACTAGTCTCAATTTCTGAGAACAAGCCCTTTTATAACATAGCAAATATGCAGTGAGATGCATAACAGAGATATTTCAACCACTAGCTGAATAAAAGAATTACAACTGATGGGATTGTCAGTAATTTTTATTTTCTTTGCGTCATTTAGGATTTCCAAAATTTTCTATATTAAGCATTTATTGTGTCTTCAATTAAAAATATTTTTTAAAGATTTATATATATATATGCATATATATATATTTCTTTCCAGCAGTTATCCAATTACAAGAAGTCTTTATAGTAACAATTACTATCTTAAAATTGAATTGGAAATATTCATTTTAAAAACATTAAACTTTATTTTCCAGAAAGATAGCCTTCATAAATCCAAGTAATTTCTTTTTTTTTTTTTATTTATTAACAGGACAATTTTCTCTTAATTCTTATGGAAGCACAAAGAATATAGAATTATGAATAAATAGTTTTAAAACTACTTAAGAAACCATTTTGTTTTCTTCCAACACCCAAGTTCAATTTACTGCCTCTGGTGAACCCAAACTATAAAGAAAATTCAGTCACACTTAAAGAGAATTCATTCTTTAGTCATACTGCACAAATTTATAACATGCAAGCTTTTTTAATGAGGAAAAATGTGACCATATATATAAACTGAAAGTTACTTTTAATATTTATGAGTACTCAGATTTTAATGTCACTCTGCATCCCACAAATGGATTTATTTAACCAAATTTAGTCCTTTGTATAAATATTACAACCCAACAGATGCCATACTGCTTGAAAAAAATCTACTCACAGAATAAATCCTGAAAGGTTTCTTGATGTTATTTATACCTTCAAAGATAGAAAAATCATTAAAATGTGTTAACAAATGAAATTTTTAATTTTATACACCTGTAAAATGATTAGGTCAGAAACAAACAAAAAAAAATCGCCTCCATTTTTAACAAACTCTGAAATTAGTTTATTGAGTTATCAATGTATCTCATCCATAATGAAAGCACAAAGGCTAAAATTAGCGAAAATAATGAGGTCAATAAATATTTCATACAAGATATAATTGCTACACATACTTTTGAAATTTCATTAAAGAGCCCTGACAAGATGGTCTTAAAAGGCATATACAGCAAATACTGACCTCATGTATTAGAGATTTAGTAATAGAGGCACAGGATGCAGTCAGATGTGTACCTTGATAACTGACTTCTTCCGAATTCTTTTATTTTTAAGCTTAAACAATTACTTCAATACTGATGACCACAACTTTGAAAAACAAAGGGTAGAGAAAGTCACACTAGAATATATATTACTAAGCATCATTTGGAAACTGTCCACCTAAGTCACTGTCCTCAATCCCCTAAAACTATTCCATATTTTTCAGACCTTTCCTTTTGTTTCCATAAGCACGATCTCAGAAACATGCAAAATATTTTGTTTGGACCCTTGCCTTGCACCATATCCAAAATGATTCAAAATGAATTAAAGATCTAAACATTAGATCTTAACATTAGATTAGACCTGAAGTTATAAAAATCTTAGAAGAAAATATAGGGGAAAACTTCCTAACATTGGATTTTCCAAGGATTTCTTAGAGATGACACCAAAAGTACAAGCAATAAAAGCAAAAACAAATGGAATTATATACATTTAAAAACTTTCACACATCAAAAGATATAATAAGCAAAGTAAAAAGGGAACCTATAGAACAAGAAAAATACCTGCAAATAGTATATAAGGGTTTAGTATCCAAAATATGTAGAGAATGCTTACAAATCAACAATAACCAAATAATCGAAAACAACAAATAACCCCCAAAATCAAATAAACTAATTTAAAAAAGGGTTAAGGACTTGAACAGACATTCCTTCAAAGGAAATGTATAGAAGGCCAATAAGCATAATGAAATATTCAACATTACTAATCATCAGAGAAATGCAAATCAAAGCCACAATGAGATATCACCTCATAACTACTAGGATGATTGTTATAAAAATAAAAACACAAAATAAAAAATTATGAGGATCGATGTGGAGACACACAAACGCTTGTGTATTGCTCATGAGACTGTAAAATGGTGCTCCCTCTATAGAAAATAGCATTTGGGGTTTTCAGGAAATTTAAAATAGAGTTACTATTTGACCTTGCAATCTCACTTTTGAGTATGTAGACAAAGAATTGAAAGCAGAAGCTCAAAAGAGATATTTGCACACCCATGTTCACAACAGCACTATTCACAATAGTGAAGAGAGAGAGCCAACCTAAATAAAATGTGGTATATACATATAGCGGAATATTATTCAAACTAATAAAGGGAAAATTTTTGTCACAAACTACAATATGTATGAACCTCATTGAGGTCATTACACTAAGGGAAATAAGCCAGATACAAAAAGACAGTGTATGATTCCAGGCAAAGTACAAAACCAAATGTTAAGAAAGGCCAAGATACATACAAAAGGATATACTAGGTGCTAAATGATGGATTCCAAACTAAATAGGGAAGAGTTGAGGCTAATCAATGTTAATATATCAGGGAACAGGATATAACAGTGGACTATAAAGACAATGGCAAACAGTCTTTTTCAAAAGGACATGCAATAGGGTAGTTATGAGAGAACTAGAAGGACCAGATAAGAGACTAAGATCAGGGAATAGGACTTAAAAATTTAAGGTTTCTAATAAGGAAGACTGGGTGCAATGCTAACATATAAAGGGGGAAAGATTAGGTCACCGGAGTAAAGTCAAGATACTAGGAATTAGTCAACCTGCTTAGAATGATTCATTCCTTGACTGGGTGTGTTTTTAAGATTTTACACTCTACAAGAGCAAAAACAATCTTTAGCACTCCACACAGGCCAGTGTTGATCACATCATGAATGCTTATTGAACTCTATTAAATTGAAAATCAACGTTCAAGCAAAAAATCAGATAGAAGAAAAGTGGCAATGGCCACAATAAAGAGCATATAAGTAAAGGGCTCTACTTTGTTTAATATTCACTTGTGTGGTTTAACTCAACAGCACTAAGAGCATTGATAAAGGACTAATTTTTTTATTTTATTACTTCTTAAATTTTATTATCTATATATATTTTTTTACTTCATTCTTTATTTTTGTACAATGTATGCTTTCTCCCCTCAGGTGTTGTCCCTGTTAAATTCCCACCACCAATTTACCATTGTCCGATCACCATAGTCCCTTGTGCTCTCCCCACCCATTTTGATCCTTTATCATCCTCCTCCTCCTCCCTCTTATTTATAGCTGCTTGTTGATTTTGATTTTTAAATTATAATTACTTTCCTCCCCAACCCCTTATTTGTTTCCTTTACATCCCTCCTATAAGTAAAGCCACTCAATCTTTTTCTTTTTCTTTCTGACTTATTTCACTGAGCCTGATCCTTTCCAGCTCCATCTATGTTGCTGTGAATGGCATGAGCTCATCTTTTTTGATTACTGAGTAGTATTCCATTGTATATATATCTTCTTGATTCAGCCATCTATTTGGGGGCATTTGGGTTGTCTTCATAGTTTACCTACTGTATACAGTGCTGCAATAAACATAGGGATGCAGGTGTCTAAAGGACTGATTTTTAACATCAGTAGTCAAAATCTTAATTGGGGAGTAAGTGTAAATAATTTTCAGACTTAATTTTTATCATGAAAACAAACAGCTCACAGAGCCTTTAAAAGCTATTATAAATAGCCAAGTGTACCTTACTTTACATAAGATATGGGTCCTCAAAGCTTTATTGTAAACATTTTTTTATAATGATTCCAATTACGAACTTTAGGGGAAATTGTTACATAAAGAAATTGTAAGATTACTCTTTCAATAAAGAAAAAAATTAAAACCTCCTGTGTTTTACATATAAAAGTGCTATGCCTGTTAAGTTGGCACATACTTCTTTATAGCACATATAAGCACAAAAACATACTTGCACATGTTTATGTAGTTATAGTTTAACTTACCTATTGTTGATTTTCTACATTTATTTCACTTCTCATTTCTCTTACCCAACCCACTAGAGAAAAAATTAATATTCCCCATATAATTTCTCCACTGAGGAATCTTGTCTGTCAGAAATAATAGTGATAAATCTCTAGATTGGAAAGGTAAAGAAATAAACTATGCTAAAATCTTCTAAAGGCTCTGTCTACAACACTTCTAACTTTTCAACTTTTTTTTTTAATCTATACTTCATAGACTGCCCTCAAATTTTGCTAACAATGAATAGAGGACAAAGTTATGATGCAGGTATTGTCAGTTTACCTCTGAACCAAGCAACAATCGTACATAAATCTGCTCCTTCCTACCACATCACAGTAAAATGTGAAAAGGGAGGGAATCATGCAAATAACAATAGCAGCTGGCACTAAAATCATTGACTCATAAAAGCCATAAATTCTGTTATAGTTCCTGAATCTTCCTATTGCTTGCTTCCAATTTCTTTTTTGTTTTCTCATAACCTATGATTGTTCCAAAGATTTGGAGACATTTGTGGACCAAGTCAGAACAAAGCCAATGGATCCAATTTATTCATGCTTGCATACATTTTTATGGCTCTAAATACCTGGGGATTCGTCAGTGAGAAAACAGACTTGATTCCAGTTCTTATGCAGAATACATTTTAAAGAGCAGAAGCTATAATTCCTGCCTCTTTAGAAGTACATTAACTAGATGACATGCTATAATGGATATCATCAGCATTTTTTAAAAATTCCTCTTAATAATGTCTCATTAAGCTAATACACAGGACAGTTATTTTTTTCTTACTCCAGTCGACCAAAACTCTTTCATAACCACAGATTTTTTTAATCTACAGCTGAATACTTTCTGAGCAAAAGGGACATGTGACAATAAAGTTAAAGGGGATTTATTTTGTAATCTCCCAGACCCCTTTTTTTTTTTCTTCAATCAAGTAGAGTGATGGAATCTATGAAAACAGACTTTTGACTCTTCTACATATCTTGTTGCACTGTGATATACCCTGGAGGAACTTTAAGGCCTATATGCAGGAAAAGTTAAATGCCTCTGCTTAATAAAACAAAAAGGATTTGGATGGGGGGGGGGGTGGCATGCAATCAGAAAAAAGAGGAAAAAAGAAGAGTATGAGAAGGGTATGGTGCCAAACAGATGATATGAGTCTGCAGTTCCCCTATGATGATGGCCAAAATGCATTTTAAGGATACAGATTCAGCATCAACACTCCTGGCACTGCTAATGTGCAATAGCAGCTAGTAGTGTATTATTCATTTTAGAGCACTTACCACTTGGCCTTACTTACAGTGGGGTACTCATATATTTATTGAACTGACTTGAAAAGAAACACTCCTTTGCTTCTTCTTTCTCCAAATCACCATAAAGCTTACCACATCACAAAGGCTTTCTGTGAACTCTATTTCTTTCCCAGCTCTTGTGGGACACATCTATACCCAACTAATGTACCACATACATCTCGAACATCCATTAACAACTTACTGGATTGGTACAAACTACTTAACCTTCCCCACTCCTACCGTCAATTTTTTAACCTCTCATAACTTCCAACATTCCACTAGCTCATTAATGTCATCATTACTAAAAGAACAACTAATATTTATTGAGCACTTGTAATGTGCTAGGTACTTTGCCAAGTGCATTGCATGCATAATTTCATTTGGTCCTCAAACCCTACTAGACAGGGACTATAACTATTTCCTAAATGTCAGAAAACCAAAACTAGTTCAGATACTAATTCTGAGTGTAAGTAATGGAATTTAACCTCTGTATTAACTCTACAGCCAGCTTAACCAGTACATTCCAATGCTTCAAGTCAAAAAAATTAGGCATCATATCTAGTCACTTCTCTAGTTAAACCAATTACGTCTCCTAAATATCACATTGTCTGTTTCCACTGCCTTCACACAGTATGACAACATTTACCAAGCACTATTTCAAGTAGTATTTTTTTCAAGTTTTATCCCCCAAATCCTATGAAATGAAGAACCTAAAGATAAAGAAGGACAAGGTTACACAATAAGTGACAGAACTAGATTCAATCTCAGACTATGTAAATGGAGAAGCACTTAACCCTCAAAGCACAACAGCTACTACTCTGTCTCCTTAGCACCCATCTGGACCCCCTCTATCCATGAGAGGGTTGCAGATATCTTTTTGGAATGCAAATGTTATCATGACATTCTCTTGCTTAAAGTTAGCAGCTTTGGGTCCCTCCCTGGTGGCGCAACAGGTTAGGACTTAGCACTGCAAGCTAGCCACAGACGCTCCAGTGCAAGTTCAATCCCTGAGGTGACCCACATAACACAGCAAACCTCTCCTTTCTTGCCCTCTGCTCCCCTCAGCAGTGTACTTCATCGATCTGCTTATTCTGTTACTCCCTCTGTCTCTGGTGAATCCTCTTGCTGCTCCTACGTGCTGGCCTGTACCCCAGTTCTGTACGCATAAATAAATAAATCTTTAAAAAAAATTTAGCAGCTTTGTATCACTAACAGGATAAACTTCATGCATCTTATCTCGGCATGCAAAATTTTTCACATTTCTGTTCAAATCAGTTCAATAAACACATGAGCATCCACTGTAAGTAAGCAAAGTGCTAAGTGCTTGGAAATGAACACACCACTAGCCATTACTTCCATCCAATACCTTAGGTCCTTCAGCCTAAGGATCCATATGCAGCACTCCTAATGCATCAAAGCACCCTATTTGTTCTCTCTATGCCTGGCGTGTACTTGGCAAAATTCCACACCATATCTTGAAGAGTTTAGTGCTTATGTGAGGGTTTCCCTGTTAGACTTCAGAAAGAAATGTTCCTTCTTTTAAGTTCTCACTGCACTTTGCTCAAATTACTTCCAGGTAGCTACTGGAATGAAGGTATGAACTAGGTTCCAAATGAGACTCCTAGCAACTTCAGGAAGAGAAATAACCCCTGCTACCAGTGCCTGGCATGCCACAGGGACGCTATCATTTACTGAGTAATTAAATAATGAATAACTCCAACTAAATGAGATGAGGACCAAGATACAAAATTGGGAATGTTAACACAAAAGTGAGGCAAAATTAAAAGCGATGCTATTCTACTTTGGTTCCAATTTGGCCTACATTTTTATCCCTATGGGGAAACTCACATGTGGGACTTGGACAAGCTAAAAAGGCAAATTTTTTTTTTCACGGTTCAACAAAGCTCTGACAGGCCAAAACAGAGACTAGATCAAAGTCTACTTTCCAAAGAAGTATGGAGATGGGACCCAAATCTACGAAAGTAAATAAAATTGATCTACTGAAATCCAACTTCATCGGTGCTGCGTCACATTACATGCAAGAGAAAAATAAAAATATGTCCTGGGACAATGGCCAATTTACAAATAAGCACTACTGCAGTAAGAGCGTGAATTTCTTTAAGTGAAGGCCATGGCTTCAATATACCTGAGTTCACCACACTTTCCTCCGAAACTGGCCCTGCTCTTCGCTCAATTTCGTTTCTGTGATATAAAAAGAAAAGTCTATACAATTGAGCCCATCCGTGAGTGTACTGTAGCTCCTGGTAGATACTATCGTCTTAATTCAAACCTTAAATGTAAACTCAAAATACCAAAGAAACATTCTGACTTTAGTCAGAAGTCCGACTAAAACATGGCATTAAGCTCTGAAAAGAGAGTAATAGGCTTCCCGAATGCTGCTTTGTGTGCAACTGCTTCCAAATCACGATCCAATTTTTGAAATTACCTCCTCCACGGTATCAAATCTCTCTTACCCTCTCCAGCTTAAAAGGAAGGCTAAGGTGAGAATTATAGGCAACAGGCTGGGACGGAGTCTGTGATCTCTCCCCATCCCTTTCCAGAGGAAACAAGCTCCATTAGAAGGCAGTTTGTGGCACTAACTCAGGAAACGCTGAAAATAATAAACTCATCCCACCTCTCCCTTTGCCAAAAAAGCAAACGACGCAAAGATCAACAACAGGGTGGCCGGAACCACCTAATGCTAACAGCCGGGGGCCGCCCTCCTCTCCCAGGCGCCTGCCCGGCGGCGGGCACCGGGCACCGGGCACCGGGCGCCAGGCGCCCAGCCGCCGGTTCCTTCCTCCCCTGACGAGCACGCCAGCCCCACACCGTTTGCACGTCCCCCGCAGCCCGAACCGGCGAGGACGAGAGCAGCCGAGGACGGCTGCGGCGCCGCTCGGGCCGCCCCC
>NW_004567111.1:40951485-40976104 GCF_000260355.1 Condylura cristata
CACCGGCCCCAGGCGCCTCAGACCAGCGCCAGCTCCGCTCTCCGCGGCCCGCTGAGGGAGCGGAGAGTGAGCCGGCCTCAGCTCCGCCGGGAATCGCCGCCGCCGCCGCCGCCGCCGCCGAAGCCGCGGATTTCCTGGCAAGAAGCAAACTCTGGCCAAGACTTCACTTCTCAACCGCCCCTGCTGCCTTCCCGGGGGCGAACGCCTGGGCCAAGTGGCCCAACCCGACAAGCCTCTGAGCCAATTGGAGACAGCATGGGCAGGGAAAGGGGCGGTCCAGTTAGCGGCTCCACCTATCCGAGTGCTGTGGAGGCGGGCCAGGACGGGACCGTCACTCCCGGGTTTGAGTGAGCCCACTCCGCCCCTCGCTGCCTGCCCTCCCCCACTCACTCCTGGCCGTCCCCGCCGCTAGTCTGATTCCCCCTGAAGAAGACGCGGGGATAAGTCTTGGCGCTTCTCGCCGACCACTGCGAGAGAGCGGAACAGCTGGAGGAGGCAGGGACTACGTAGAGAAATGGAGAGGAGGAGGCATACTAGGGGAGGGAAAGAACAGGTGGCTCTAGAAAGCAGAAATGTAGGTGTGTATTGGGCAAGACTATGGGGAAGGGTAAGACCTGGGGCTCACCCAAGTGAGGGAGGCTAGGGGAGCTGGAGAGCCGGGAGGTTATTAGTAAAAAGGAACACCTGAGAGAAACGAGCGCGCAGGGGTGCGGAGGGAGGAGGGAGGAGGGTGAGGCTGGGTGGTGACAGGTTGACTCGATGGGAAGCAGGGGCAACTCGGAACAAAGGTGAGCTGAAGGTGTTCCTTACGTGAGGAGGTTTAAGAAACCAGAAGAGTAAAGAGAATAAAAGTCCAAAAGGAAGGGAGATGCACTCTGGGGTAAAGGTCCTAGGAGAGAAGGGGCAGGAGATAGTTTTCTAAATTCTCATTCCTCTCCAAAAAAACAAAGACAAACGCTTATCCTTTAACCCAGTTGAGTTGTGCAGCTGCAAGATCCCCGATGGGATAAATGCCATCCTAAACCGTTGTATTCTGTTGTGAAATGCATCTCTCGCACCCTCCTTTTTAAAAATCAACTATAGTGTAAGCATGTTGTTGCGGGGACCCGCCTGGGAAAAACACCGTCCCCCACGGGTTAGCAGCCTGTCAAAAGAGAGGCCCAATTAGGGCCCTTAGGAGGAAGGTTTAGAAGATTTGGGGGCGACAGGTAAGGCCCCGCCCCTTTAGCCACCACCTGGGAGACGGTACCCAGAGCAGAGTTCCGGTACCCACCGGTCGTCTCACCTAGGAAGACTGGAGGTCGACCCCACCCTCTCCCCGCTAGCTCTGTAGGTTGACTCTGTCCGGAAGCGCCAGGTGAGCGACGCAGGCCTCGTCCCCGCCCCCCTAGCGCCGGGGGCGGGGCCTGTAGGCGGGGCTTCCAAGCGGGGCCTTTACGCCCCGCCCCTTGCCTGGGCCCTGCCGCGCCGCTGCGGCTCCTCCCCTCTCCTTCCGTCCTCGACTCCTTCCGTCGGTGGCTCCTTCCTTCCTGCTTCACCGACACGTTTCGCGAAATGGGGCTGAGCCTCCGGCCGGTTAGCACCCCTTGAGGATCTGGAAGCCGGACCCACAATGGAAGAAGACCAGGAGCTTGAGAGGTAACGGCCGAGAAGGCGGGTGGGCAGCAGGAACGGGCCGCGCCCTAGTACCGGGAGTCTGGCGGAAGGGCTCGCGGCCCAGCCTACCAGAAGGGCCTGGCTTGAAGGAGAGGGGAGGAGAGAGATGTGGGCGCCCAGGCAGGGAGCGGGGCCCAATATTGCAAAGAGGAGAGGAGACATGGATGTGTTTGAATGGAGACGCTCAGTACACTGTGACTTAAGGAGGGAAGCCAAGCCCAAGGGAAGACCAGAATTCATTCTCCAACTGCCCACCACCGATTAGAACCGCAGGAGTCAATAAAGCTAACGTAGACTACGGTCACGCACGGGCCACGCTTCCCTGAGCGATGGCACAGATGTGTGTAGTAAGGCCTAAGCCCCTCAGGTCCTTCCTCTGTGCAGACTCCTTACTAAATCCAGTAGTTCTTTTTCCTTCTTATCCTCAGGCCTTCCATTATATCAATACTTTCCCTTAGCTCTTGCAAATGGAAGCCATAGTTGAACCTGCAAGTTGATAAAAATTTATAGTCTCTACTTATATAATGGAATGATCTTTTTCGACATCCTACAACTCCTTTTTCACCCTCTACCAGGATCCACCCTGTTCTTACTCTTCCTTTCTTCTTTACCAAAAGATTTTTTTTTTTCCGCAAACGCTTGTGTTTTAAAGAGAATTCCCCTTAACGGCCAAGTGGAGGAATAGGTAGAAACTGGAGGTATTAAATTATGTATTCATGTTTATTGATGTGGAGGCAGGAAAATAAGGGGCTGATGCTACTTTGTGTAATTGGAGTGCATTTGAGTAAATATGTTGCAACTGTGCTATAATAAATATAAAAACACTAGTTACGAAATATTCAGTATGATCTCATTTAAAATATGTGTGTAGAAAAATATCTGGATTGAAGACCTCAATGGCTGAAGGCGAGAGGAAGACAGCCCTGGAAATGGTCCAGGCAGCTGGAACAGATAGACACTGTGTGACATTTGTATTGCACGAAGAGGACCATACCCTAGGAAATTCTCTTCGTTACATGATCATGAAGAACCCAGAAGTGGAATTTTGTGGTTATACTACAACCCATCCTTCAGAGAGCAAAATTAATTTACGCATTCAGACTCGGGGTGCTCTTCCAGCAGTTGAGCCGTTTCAGAGAGGCCTGAATGAGCTCATGAATGTCTGCCAACATGTGCTTGACAAGTTTGAGGCCAGCATAAAAGAATATAAGGATCAAAAAACAAGAAGTGAATCCACATTCTAGTTCCTTGTGCACTATACAGGGATATATACTATCCTCCAGGATATTTTTTTTGTGATCTCGCAAAATCCAGAAGTAGAAGCTTGTAATTGCGACATGATCTCCCCAGAAAGTTGTACTTTTAGCTTTTTACCCATTTCAGCTGTTGGAATCCCTGCAAGAGCCTTTGTATACTTCTAATAAATTCCCTCTTCAATTTAAACTAATTTGAGTGGTTTCTGTTCCTTGGTCTTTAAGGTTAACTCTTGTGGGATATTTTTCTTTTCATTGATCCAGCGTTGGAACAGAGGAAGCCAAATCAGAGGCCAAGGCAAGGACTTTGATCATGGGACTTAAATGGATTATACATGCATATCTGATTGGGGGAGAGGGAGAAATGTAATAGAACAGGACCCCAGTGGACTGTGACTGGCTTAAAAAAAAGAAAGAGAAAGCTGGGAGTGGCAGAAAGTCTTGGCTTTTTGCTAGATATTTCTTAGTAACTTGAAAGAATTGCATCCTGGGCCAGGTGGGGTATAATTTGAAAGAACTATGAGAATTTGAGGTCTCAAGCTCCATTTTTGTTATAGCATTTATCAGATACCACTTCACTGCTTGAGTTTCAGGGCACTAATAAAATATTTAGTCAGAAATGGCCTAAAAAGGTTGAGATCTTATAGTGGGAAAAAGGAGATGACCAGATAACATTTGCAACCATGAGTTATATTTCTTAAGTATAGCCAGGGTTAAATATGAGAAGCAGTCATTAGTTTAAAGTATGCACAAGGAGAAGAAAAATTCTATGTGGGAAAATGATTGTTTTGGGAAAACTTAAAAATAGTAAGGAATCACCTACAAGACTCATCCTCTCTACCTCTTTAGTCTTGTGTCTTATACTTGCTGAACCCATCTGAATCCTCAGTAACCTTCCCCCTTACCTGCCTATCCCCAGTACCCTATTCTTTGTGGCCTTTGATTATGCTGTTCCTTCTTCGGACATTCTTGTTTCCACCATATTTTAGGGAAGAAATTAACATAGTCCCACCCTAGTTGGGAGCTTCTCTGTGCTTTCATGATACTGTTTCCTAGTATTGACATTTCTTACACTATTGCATTATTTACATTGTCTGCCGGCTATATTGACGTGTAGCACAAGTTAGTGCCTGTTAGGTAATGCAGTTATAGTAAATGCTATATGAATTTCTGTATTTAGGTACTTACACATACAACCTTTTATTCACTCAAATTTGACCCTTTTACTAGCTTATGATAGAGTTCACATTTCCTCGGTCAACTTTATATTTCTGTATTTATTGAGTACCTGGTAAATACAGACCTTTGGATAGATGTGCTAGTGGATTAAACACAGGTACTGTTCTCATGGAGCATGCATTATAAAAGAAATGACTTCTACTTTTGTGGGGGGGAAAAGTCAAGATAGAAAGTGAAAGCTTGAAATGGAAATCTGCATTAGGTTTTGTGGTCAGCAGATGTCTTCCAGAGATAATGGGAGAAGGAGTGAGTTATGCAAGGAGTAAAGAAATGTTCTGGGGAAATAGTATGTGCAAAGGCCCCAAAGTAGAAAACTGGTGATTTGAGGAATTGATAGTATTGGAAGGAAATTTACATGTCTGTAGCATGGTAAGCAAGAAAATGGTCCTTACTCTCTGGGTAGCATGGGAACAAGAGCTGTGGTGGTATGATAGCCAAATGCTTTGATTATAGTAGTGAAGGGCTGAGGAAAGGAGTGGTATAGAGGCCAGAGTAGAAATAGAGACACAAACTAAGAGACCTTAAAAACAGTAAACTAATAATGGAGAAAAGACTGTATTTGAAATATATTTTAGAACTAAGTTAGTACAAAGGTTCAGAGACAGATGACTCCCACCTACATTTGGAACCAAATTACTGCGATAGAAGCTTAAGAGTGAAATAGAGGTTGTTTCACTTTGAAACATGGTAGATAGTAGGTATGAAAGTTGGAGGCTTTAAGACATCTAAGCTGTAAATAGACTGAGTTCTTGCCATAAAGATGTAAATCCAACCCCTAGCTGGGTAATCTCAGTATTTAAAAGTTGAATAAAAGAGATGTAGTAAGTTAAATCATGGAAGCCAGAACTCTCAAGGAGAGAATGATGTTGAATGAGTCAAATGAGTTCAGAAAAATGACAATTGGCATTAACAGGGAGGCGATTGGTCAGTGGACAGCATTAGTTAAGTGCTTAAAAAGGCTAAATAGTAACACATGTACAGAATAGTACCTTAGTTTGGGTTTCCCACTAAAGAAAAAATACTGTAGGACATTGGGGAGCCAAATTTAAGTGGAAGCAGAAATAAGGAGAGATGAAAGTCATGGGACAAAGATCTGGAAATAACCTATGATGACACTCTAGAAAGCCAGTGTCAATGTAAGGAAATTTTACATTGAAACTATAAGGAAATCCTATAGGGATAAGTGGAGCAGGATCAAAAATTTCTTCCCTCTTAAAAATTTTTGCCTATAGGTAGTCCTGTGGGATAAACAGGACTATCTAAACAGTTTTAATATCTCCTACCCAAGACCTTAGAGGAGATGAAAGTAAAGGAAATCAACATGGGGGTACAGAACGATTGTAGATTGAGATAATAGTATATGTAGAAATGCATTCACTGGTCACTTACGAGACATCTAACAGCTTTACTGCTCCTGAAAGGATTTTGTCCCTGATCACTGGCATGCTGTTTTGATCTATTCTGGTTGTTCATAAACACAGGTTCATACAAAAACCTTCCCAGCACACATGTTTGAAAGGTAAGGCAAGGAAGATAGGCAAGAGATACCACCTACCTGGGGAAGGAATCTTTTCCTAAAGTCTGTAGAAGCCTGAGGCAAGCTGGATTAAACTACAAAAGGGTGACAGTGATAGGAATCATGTTTATATAAACAAACCATGATTTAATCAATATCTCTGGTTTAGTATTTTACTCCAAATAAAATGATTCATCTCAGAAACTCCGTTCAACTGTACTATACCTTTTGAAGAGCTGATTTTTAAAGTGATTGCGTAGCAAAGGTTTTTAATATATAATTTGAGTATTTCCCTAGCACTTTCCATTTTCAAAGCATTTTGCAAACTAATTATTATAAATTGCATATAGTTATAACATCTAAGTGCTCTAATTAGTTGATCTAATGCACAGATGCCTTACAAAATCTCTAGAGCTAAAAAGTGGTCCATTCAGAACCACTAGGTTCCACTTCAAGGAAATATGAAAGCATATAGTTTTATGGGCCACCAACTCCTAACTTCTCTTAATTTCTCTTTAAAATGTTAACATTGTAGATAGTCTTTAAGTCGTCTTTTTTGGTTGGTATTATTTAGAGTAGGAAACTAAAATATTTATAGTACTACTCAAACTGCGCTCCTAGGAAGTTTACCCAAATCTACCAATGTTCAAATTCTTAATGCTGGTTTTTCTTTCACTATTTAAAACTTTATAAACTGTCCCATTATAAGTTATGTGGTCAGTTTTTGGTTTTGATTTTGGTGTTACCTAATGAAATTTCTTCTGAACTGAGCTTGAGTGTACAGCAAATACCTACTTAGATAATGGTTCTCAACAGATGGACATTAAGAAACTATAAAATGACGTGTCCTAAAATCACCTTCGGTGGCTTTGGAGATGACAGACAAGAATTGAATACGTGAAAAAGAAAGCAAATTTTGTTTATAATGAAGCACTAATGTGTAGTGTAGACTGTTAGGTGCTTAACCCAGAAC
Source organism: Condylura cristata (assembly GCF_000260355.1). Taxonomy (NCBI): domain Eukaryota; kingdom Metazoa; phylum Chordata; class Mammalia; order Eulipotyphla; family Talpidae; genus Condylura; species Condylura cristata. The sequence goes on from NW_004567111.1 coordinate 40,958,123, forward strand.
AGAGTAGGTGAGACACTTGAAGCAGTGCCTCAGATGCAGCCTCTCTGCCAGTCACTCTTCTAAATGCTGGAGAGAGCAAACGAGGCCTTCTAGTAATGCCTGGAATATAGAAGTTGAACTTCTAAAAATAAATATAATGTTTCAGGATAAATGGTTTCTTCTTTCCTAGTGAAAGAAGCTACTACAGAGTCTTGAGTAAGGAACACATGAAGTTTTCAGTCTTTTATCTGGATGCCTGTGTAAAATGAATGAATGGAAGAAACTGGAAGACAAGAGTGAGCTCAGGGCCATTTCTAGCAACCCCATTGTAACTAAGGAGGGCATTGTTAAAGAAATATATGTAAAATGATTGATACTGAAAAAACTGCTAAAAAAATTTGGAGACAGATTATGTATAGGGGTAAAAGAGGGAAGGATTGCTTTTGAGCCCATATCTGTGTGTCTTTGGCCCTTTTGTTTTTCATCTACTCCCTCACAAAACCTGTATGGCAGGATTTACCATCTCTCCTCCCAACCTGTCCTTACCAGTAGGAATCAGTGAGTACATCCACCTTCCCCTCTTTCCCTCTACCCATGTCAGAAAAACTCACATCTTTAACAAGAACTGAATCCAGAGCTCCAGTTGTGAAAATCAGAGGTCAGTGAGCTGAGGGGCCCTTGCTGTTCTCTGCTCTCTCTAACCTACTCTCTTCAGTGGGAACATTCATTCTTTTGTTAGGAGAAAGGAAGTCCTGAACAAACTCCACAAATAAGATAGCGAATTTGCCCTGTAAAACTTTTCATTCATTCCTCCTATAAATATTGAGCAGACAAATGTAGGCACAGTTTAGGTACTAGGGATACAGTAGGGAACATATTGACCAACTTGCAGATTGTCTCATAGCAGAAATAGGAAATAAATATATAAAAATACAGTGTAATTTAGCTGGTAATACAAATGGAGAAGCACTGAGAGACTGAGTAGTTAAGGAAGGCCTTTCTGAGGAAGTGACTTTTTTTAAGATTTTTTTATTTATGCATACAAGAACTGGGGCATAGGTCAGAGGTATGAGGGGTGAGAGGATTCACCCAGAGACATAGTGGAGAACAGAACAGGTATATCTACTGAAATGCACTGCTGAGGGTAGATTAGTGGGCAAGTGAGGAGAGGTCTGCTACACCATGTGGATCAGCTCCCTAGTTAGGAAGCAAATTCATGCCACAGTGGCTGGCGATAGCTTGGTAGTGCTGAGACGTTAACTAAACCCAGCACTACCAGGGAAGGCCTGAGGAAGTGACTTGAGCAGAGAAATAAATGAAAATGATCCCAAAATTTTCTAAAAGGTGAACTTAAAGATTCCTTTTTAAAGGAATAAACTATTTCAGCACTGTGTGTGTGGTTTATCTTAGTGTATACATTTCTACCACTTATCTCTAATCTCTGCCTAATACTATAGTAAAGAATATTGAGTTGTTACTATGTGGGTCAATAGCATATTTTAGAAATTTGGGGTCTATATATAATTATTATGGGGAGCTTTTTGTTTTGTTGTTGAGAAAAGTTTATCTTGCTTCACAGCAGAAGTTGATGTGCTTGAAAACTGCTCATCTTTGCAGCAAAGTAACTGTAATGCAGTATAGCATAGGAGTTAAGAAGAACTGTTAGAATCACAAGACCTTGGTCATAGTATTGGTTGTGGACTTTACAATTACATGTAAGGTCTTGGGCAAGCTGTTAAACCACTTTGTGCCAGAATTTCCTCATCTGTAAGGCTGAAGTGATAGTAATACTTTGCATATAGAGATCTTATAATTATTAATTTAGATAATATTGAAAGTTCTGAGTGTAGAACTTGACCCCTATTGTGTGATCTCAGTGTAGCTATGCATGTTATATCAAAAAACTGGTTGTTCATGTTTCTTCTAGGTTGAAACCTTAATACAAATCCTGAATAGCCTCTATTATTTTTGTTTCCTTTAGCCCTATGTAGCACAATAATATAAGTTTGTAAACTTTGTATATAAGGTTATTGGTTTGCTTTTAAAAAAGCTATTTTGCTTTAAAAAAATCTTTGCTTTTAAAAAAGATATGTTGAAATAACATTTCTATCAATAGAATATAGATTTTTTTAAAAGATCAATGATGTTTTTTTAAAAGATCAATTGTGTTTCTCCTCTTTTCACAGAGAAGTTAATAAGATTCTTATGAAACATTCATAATCTTCCTAAGCTTCAAGGTAAAGGTTAAACAGAAAGGAGAAAGCAAGTTATATAGTAGATGGATACCTTGTTTGGTGTCAAGTGTCTGAATAGTGATACGAAGCCAGGGCTCAAGATAGGTCAGCTAAGCATAAAATTGCATAAAATGGGATATATTGATATTTTTATCTAATAATGTTATTCCTCAGTAAATTTCATATTTGTTTTGCAAGGCACTTAATATATGTCAAAGAGATAAATTATCTATGTGTCCTAAGTTTCCCATGCTCGCTTGGGTCAAGCCTCCAATAAATTATAATACCTCAGGCAGTTCTGTTAAAAGGTCTCCAGCACCTTTGGTGAAGGGTGAGTGAAGCATGTGTGCTTTGCTCTCCCAAATTTTATCATTATATAAATTATTGAAAAAGTGATAAAATTTGAGGGGGAAAAATGAAAAGTTACTATAGAGTATGAGGTAGATTTAAAAATGTGGACAAATATCAGTGAGGGCTGAATATGATGGAAGAGCTTCAAGCCTGTAATTCTAAAGATTCACAAGAGAATGATCACAGAATAAAAGAAAAAACTAGGCAAGAACGTGGTGACTACAAAAGGGGCCACCAAATTGAAATAATCGGAGACAGGACAAAGATGTGACTATGGAAACGAAAGAAAGAAATGTTCTTAATGAGAAAGGAAAGGAAAGCAAACCAACTGGAGGATGTGTAGATGATACATGTTTGATCATTATCCAAAAATAAGAGGTTAAAACCTACGTCTAGTAGAAATAAAATATTTCACCCCATTGAAACAAATTAAAAAAAGGGTTCCAAGAGAAAATAAGTTGGTAAGATGCCTGGAGCAACTTACCAGGCAGAGGCTAGATCAGCAGTCTAAAAAACATGGGAAGGTAGTGGTTAAGGATGCCTTTTTCCTTTTCTGTGGTAGAGGAGGCTTTCTAGGGCCATCTTTGTCAAGACAGTACTGTGTAGAGGTAAAGTAAGGACTCTGAAGTCGGAGCAACTGGCTTAAATCTCAGCTCCACCACTTTTTGTGAATGTGAGAGTGATCTAAACTTTCAAAGCTTCAGTTTCCTTATCTATAATATAGAGCTAATAATAATACCTTCTTTACTAGGATTACTATAAAGCATGTAGCTCAATTCCTTGTACATAAATATTCAAATATTAAATACTCAAATATTAATGATTATTATTAGTTACAGTGGTGATTGTTTAAGCTAATTAGCAGTGTTAGAGGTCTTTACAGTATTGTGTTTCATTCTCCTTGAGACTCCTCAAGCAAGACTGGTTTGTACCACGCTGTGTCTTTGCATGTCATCACCTGTGACTGCCTGCCACTCTGGCTTTTTCACTTTAAAATCCTAGCTTGATGTCATTTCAGGGCCCCATGGCATTTGCTTTTTACTTCCCTAAACTCTTTTCAAGATAATTTACTCAGCCTATCCTTGATCATTGTGTTAGTTATCAGTTGCTGCATAACAAATCACCCTAATGCCTAGCAACTAGGAAAAACAAAAACAGCATTTCTCCTGGTTTTTTGGTTTAGGAATTTGGTTGGAGGTTAACTAGGTGATCTTGATCCAGGTCCCACAGGCTACAATCAAGATGTCTCTGGCCTTTCATCGTGAATGAGGAATAGCAAGCTCCTCAGTCCTTGGAAATTGTCTTGTTACCTGGATCTGCCTTTGTCTACAGGACACTATTCAGGAAAATTAGAAAACTCCAAATAGAAGCCAGTCTTTATATCCTAAACTCAGAAGTGATATACTGTCACCTTTGCCCCCTTGTCTTTGTTAGAAGTGAGTCAGTTTAACCCACACCAAAGGGGAGGGAATTATACAAAAGGGTAAATAGTAGGGGAGGAGAGTCTCACCCCATCTTTAGAGGCAGCCTTCTTTAAAGTATCCAGTACACCCACACACAAACGTCTTTCACTTCTTACCCTGATCTTGCTTCATTCATTCATGGTATTGTTACCTGATATTTTATTATTTATCTTTTTATTGTCTAATTTCACTTAAATATAGGCTTGCTGAGGGCAAGAGCTTTGTCCTGTTTGCCACTGTCATGAGCACTTAACACTGTGTCAGACACACAGTAGGCTTTCATTGATACAGATTAAATGACTGAATGAATGTGTGTATGATGGAATGTCAGTGACTGGGTATGACTGCCACAACAGGCAAAGAAGGACTGATGATTTGGGGGGAGAGGGAAGAGTTAAGATTCTTTATGTAAAGAACATTTTCCCCCACTACCAAACCACCTGTACCCATACACTGTCTGCCTGCCTCCCTCCCTCCCTCCCTCTCCTCTTTTCCCTCTGGTAACCATTATCTTTTTTTTGTTGTTGTTTTCCAAGTTCAAGTTTTATTTTGTTCATTGCATGTATATAATTGTTTGGAAGATATTTATATTCAGCAGATGAGTGAAACTGTCCAAAATGTTTTACTTTTTGACTGACTTCACTAGGCATAGTCACCTCCAGGTTCATCCATTTTGTCCCAAATGCCACCATTTACTCTCTTGTTTTGCAGCAGCAGCTGCTTTTAAAATATGGAAGAGTGATATAAATTACCCTAGGGATCTTGTCCCATGGAATTCTAAAGGAGCAAAAGTTGCAAGATTATTGTTTTGGATACCATGAGGTAGAATTCAAAGGATTTTGTTTTAAATTATGCTGTTTGTCAGTGCAGATACTACATCCACTTCCTGACCAGATGTCTGGCAAATATAAGTGCTTTTATGACAGGTAGCATTGCTATGGTAAAATACAGGAGATATTTTTTTCCCCTGCTGCTATTAAATTCCTCCCATGTTCCAGATAATAGGGATGGCCTCACAGAATTTGCAATATGTTTAGATCAAAGAACTGTGTATTAAGCTTCTAGAGGATAGTTGGCATTTCTTTTAATTATCCCACCTTTTTCAAAATTGTAGTATCTCTCCTACCACTCTTACCCTGCAATACAATATTTTTTTCTATAGCACTTATTATCTTACAACATATAAAATTTACATATTTATTGCATTTGCTCTATATTGCCTAGTCTCTCCCACATACTATAATGTAAGCTCCATGAAGGCAGAGAGATGTGCTTAAATATTCATTGATATCTCTCTAGTTCATGGAGCAGTGCTGATCCACAGTAGATGCTAATGTATTCATTTATTTATAAAATAAATGGATCAAAGATGAACAAAGAGCCAAATTTGGAAGACTGTAATAATTAATTCTATTAGCTCTGAGTTAAAAACCACTTATTTGTGGTTGTATGCCTTTATCTCCATAGTCTGTCACATATAGATGACAAACAGGCTGGGACTGTTGAGGAAACGTCCTCAACAGAAAGACCTTGGAATTAATATAGGCAAAAGCTGATTATGACCAGCTCAGGAAAAGATAGAGTGCCAAAGAAGTACCCTGCACAGCATGGACCAAACAGATCTTACTTGAGCTAAGAATTGGCATGTTTACACTCAGCTAAATAGGCAGGACTTTGGGTTTAAAAGGCCAAATTTGGATGCAAGTGAGTATATCTCAACGTGAGAACTGAACTGATCCACAAAGCTTTGTGATCACTGCTCTACTTTATATACCTACCGCATGGTTTTAGATGTAGGACATTCAAGATGAATAATTTTTTTGTAAATCTTAGGATTAGTGGTATAGGGTTGCTTAGGTCATATTTTACTATTGAAAACAGACTTTGATGGAAATTTGTTAGAAGTCCCAATTTTTCATTGATGTAGCATCTGAAGGCCTCCAACATGTGTTTTCCAACACCACCAAGTAGTTACTCAGTTCTCATACTATTTGCCTGGAGATAGTGTCATATCTTACTGGTTTTGGGCTTATTCATGCAAAATTATATACCCTTACCTCTCACTTCAGATGTTAATTGTGTTTCTGACCTTCTGGTTATAAATTGGAGGTTCCTACCACTTGCTCCCTTGCTAGACAGGCTCACAAAACTCAGAGATACATTTATTTATATTTATGAATTTATTATAAAGGGTAACAACTAGATGCGAGGTACACATGGTATGGAGTTTCCATTGCCCTGTCCACCAGAATCTTGTGTTCCCCAACCTGGAAGCCTCTCTGCCCTGTACTTTTGGGATTTTGTGGTGTTTTCATTACATAGGCATATTGGTTTTCAATCACGGGCCTTTGGTGATTGAACTCAGTCTTCAACACCTTATCCCAGCAGCCATCCCCCACACTTCTGGCCTGGAGTTGGGACCAAATGTTCCAAACCTGTAATCAATCATAGGACAAGATTGCTTTTTGTCCTTAACTGGATGGGAAAATGCGGAGATTCTAGAGCCGTATGATTAGAATCTGTTCTGCTGAAAATATCTATCTGTATAAGTGTCAGTCTACAGGTGTGCCATGCCTGCTGCCCAGACTTGCAGAGAGCAAGCCAAGGACTCCCTTTCGTTGGGTTGTTCTAATAAATTGGTCCCCATCTGAGAGCAGTGTGCTTCAGAACAAGCCAGGACATGAGGAAGCCAAGTAGGCTTATTTCTAGCCAAAAGCAGACGACCCAAGAGACACGTAACTGTGACTGTAATGTAAGAAGACTGATTCGCCTTGCCAAGTGGGAAAACCAGTTTATGTCTTTTTCAAGAAATATGTGTTTTTTCCCATTTATGGAAAAGGAAACATTTGGAGAACTAACCAGCCTAAGGTTATACAGCTAGTAAGTCGTTAATAACCCAAGCTTTTAATGTCTGTGATGTTGCCTACTACCGCCCTAGTCACATAGAAGTATAAGCCAGTACATATGGTCCAAAGAGTTAAGATTGAAAAACAAAACTTTTGGCCAGTAATTCTTATTTATGTCTAACTTCAGGTTAAATTTGCTATAAGTAAGGCTACTTTTTGTAAACTGTAACCATGAAAAAGTCATTGAATAAAGGATATCTGTTTAAGAACACAAATAATGGGTTTACTAAAACTTGGTTTATGAAAATATCTTCCATATTACTAAAGTTCACAGATATTATCTTTAAATATCTTCACTTACTTTTTTTTTAAGATTTATTTATTTATTCGTACAGAACTGGGGTACAGGCCAGAGATGCGGAGGGTGAGAGGCTTCACCAGAGACAGAGTGGAGAGCAGAACAGACAGATCGACAAAGTACACTGCTGAAGGGAGCAGCGGGCGGGTCAGGAGAGGTCTGCCTCGCCATGTGGTCACCTCCGGGGTAGGCGGGGATTGAACTCATGTGAAAGTGGTTTAAGCTTCTTTGTGCTGTGCTCTAACCCGCTGTGCCACCAGGGAGGGCCCACTTAAGTTTTTAACCTATGGTATAACAAAGCAGCACTTGATTATCCTCAAAATGTAGGAAACATCTTCATAAAATAAAATAAAGATATGTATTCATTGAAAGGACTCTGTGTCATGCAGTTAGAAAGATCATAAGTTAGAATCAGGTGTACTTCTTATAGATTGACTTTTGGATAATGGACACATCCACCTCTTGAAGACTAGTTGCCTAAGAAATAAAAGGAGAACAATAATTTCAAGGGTTATTTTGAGGGCTACTAAGATAATACAATGTTAGTTACTATGCTCATGACAGATATGATTATATGATATTTGTATATTTCAGTTAACACAGATGTGGCTATTGATATATAACTTTTTAGATTTTTTTGTAAAATAGTATTTGCTTTATAGTTAACAAAATGTATGTGTAAATAAATGTATACAATTTCCATAAGTACTCTGTAAAGGTGTGATCATTTTATAAGTGAAATAATGAAGATCATACTGTCACTTGAGCTAGTAAGTGGTAGATCTGGGACTCATCCTTTATCCATTGTATTGCAGCTGCTTTCTCATTCCCTTTAGGTGACCTGAACATACCCACAATTCAAACCTAGAATATGGGGACTATATAGTTAGTCCCTCTTCCAAAAGCATCATCAACATATATATGGTAGATAGCTTCTAAAGATAGAGCAGTCATTGGGTAATTTTCATTCTGATAAGAAATTCTGTGCTAAAACCTCCACTATCTAGAATGTACCCCTGTGTTCCTCACATTCCCTGAAAATATACCTAATAGCCCATTTTCATGGAGTGACAATGTATAAAAATGAAATCAGTGAATGTTTTGAAAAGCTGAAGAACCAGTACCACTGGCTGTCTTTCCATATCCTACTTATTGTAAAGAGTGCTGCAATAAATATTGCAGAGTATCTAGCCACTTGAGTTGATGGTATCGTATTCTTCAGATAGGAGCCCAAGAGTGGAATTACGAGGCCATATGTCTTTCTACTTTTATTTTTTAGGGGTAAGTCCAGGTTGCTTTCCAAGTGACTGTACTAGTTTACATTCCACTAAAAGTGTAACAGTGTTCCTCATTCCACACATCCTCTCCAGCACTTGTTGGGGGGTCTTTTTAATGATCTGTAGGTCCCTCTGGACCATCCTAACAATACTTCAGAGTACTTGGATCTTAGTCCACGGAAGGCCTATTCTGGGTAGCCTGCTGAAGCTGTTTCCTTCAGCTGTGTCAAGGCTGCAGTAATTTGCAGAAAAGCAAGCTGTCCACCCACTGTACATCACAGCATATGACTCATCAAGTGATTATAAACCATAATGAGAGCTAAGAACAAGGAATGGGAAAAAATGTAGAAAGCTCTAGAATATGTAGGTTTTCCTAATTATGTCAGGCTCTTTTAAAAGTACTTTCAAATAGAAACTAGCCTCCTAAAAATGTTCTTTCAAGACAAATAATTTACTTGCCATTAACTGAATTAAGCAATTTTACCACAGGAAGAAAACACAGATACTTCTAATTCCTAGAAGTTCCACAATATATAACAGAAGAGAAGGCCTGCACTCAACATCTACCAGCACTGGTTCAGTGACTGTCTCAGAGTGTTAAGGAAACACCTAGAAGTCAACACATCAAAGAGTTAATTTTAAGGAGGGAGACAGGTCATTGTCTATGGGTTCTTACCTGTGCACTCAGTTGCAAGTACCACTCAGGCTCAGGATCCAAAAACAACAGTTTTATTTATAAAACAGGAGATTGATAAACAGAATTTCTAAGGTCACAAATGACCAGCTAGCTCACCACAGATAGTGTCCCCAGATTGCAGTAGACCACCAAACTAAGGCCACTTGTACTGCAATGGCACTGTCCTCTTAACAAGACCCTGGAACTGGTGGCACATTGGTTAGCAGGTTAGTCATGGTGGCAGGTGGCACTGCAGCTGCAGTAACAGTCTGAAGGCCGTCCGGAGTGGGTAGCACCAAATGCCAAACTAAACTGACATCCCACAGCACCAGGAGGCAGTACCAGAAAACCAGAAGCTATGGTCAAAGTGCCAGTTACCACCAGTAGTACCAATCAACACTGGTCATCACCAGGGAGCAATGTCAGAGACACCAGTGCTCAGCTCTTCATGAGCTATTAGTATGAACCAGTAACTAAGAACTCTGAGACACTGGGATTAATGGTGATCCCTGCAGGTTGTGTCAGAGGCAAGTGCAGCAGCCCAGTCTCTGCAAGTCTACAGTAGTCTGGAGGTCTGAAGTCTGTATGTTTACAGAGATCTATGGAGATCTGCTGAGTCCCACAAGGTTTCTGCCTAAGCATTTTCAGGGGTTGGCTGCTCTATCTTCTCTCTTCAAAGCCTAGCTGCTTATGCTTCTTTCTCTCCCAACGCTGGCTGCTGATTGCCTCAGGTGGCACCTGACCTGCCTTATGTCCTCTTCAGGAGTCTTTACAAGACGATCTGTTTTCAGTCCTAAGTGTCCGCACCAATCAGCTTGCTTCTACTTTCAATCCGCATAGTTATGTCAAGCCCTTGACTGACAGCTGGAGAGCTTGAATTTGGTTGGCTCATTTAGCTCAAATCAGATTGGTTCATTTATGATCCTAACTCCAAATATTAACTGAAACACATCAGCAAATCTTGTCTTTACCCACCTTCCAGTGTCAACTTTCAATTTGCTTTTCAGAAGCCAATATATACAAAATAAATTTAAGTGGGAAGCAGCAATTCTGATCCTGTTTTACAATTTAAAAAAAATTAATAGCTATATAAGTGCTTTGGAAAAACATTTCTGGATTTCTATAAAGTAGGAGTTAATGAGAGCTCTCTCTGGTGATGCAACAGGTTAAAGAGCAGCACTATGAAGCTAACCGCAGCCAGTGCAGCACAAGTTCGATCCCCCACCAGGGAGGTGACCCACATGGAGCAGCAGAGCTCTCCTGTCCTGCCTGCTGCCCGCTCCGTATTGTATTCCAGGACATCTGCCTATTCAGCTGTTCACTCTGTCTCTGGTGAATCCTCTCACCCTCTGCACCTCTGGCCTCTACTCCAGTTCTTGTATGCATAAATAGATCCATAAGGATGAATTGAGTTTCCATAGTCCAGAAGATTCTTATATCTGCAACTACGTAAAATAGCAGTATAAAGGGCCAAGAGAAGATTATACTTGTTATTTTAAGAAACATGCAGTGAAGCATTCACTCATGAGCATGCACCTATATTTCCCTTCTTGGCTGTATCTTTAGATGTTAAATAGCCCTACAGAATTAAAGACCTCAATCCTAACAGAGGGAGGGGAAAAATCAGCTCTGCCTGACTGATAGCTGTTTCAGCACCTCAGTCAGTGTCTATGGTATTCGGCGGGGCTGTGCTCCTGTTCACATTTGACCATTGAGCCAATAGCTCAATCAAGAGTCTCTGGCCACTAATTCCTTTCATCACATCTCTTCACTGAATGACATAGTGTCTTACTTTTTCTCTTTTCTCTTTACCTTCCCTGTCTTGCCTCTTCCATCTTGCTCATCAGCTCTTTGGGCTACAGATGCAATTCACACCCAGAATCCATTCATACCCCATTTCATAATTTAGGCCCTACTATGTCCCTGGGGTAGGTGAAAAAGACAGGCTGTTTTCCTGACTTCTGGGAGGTTTGTCAAATAAAAAAATACCTATCATGGTATTTGTGTCTTGTAGTTCTTATGAAATACAGAACAATAATATATTTTGTCCACGTTGGTGTGAGATTAGATAGTCTTGTTAATCTTCCACTCAAATATTCATGCTCCTGCATTGTCCTCCAGTATTTTACTGATGTAAATACTAAAAATTAAGAAAATTTCTTCATAATTCCCATTTGTTGTAACTAAAGAAATATTGGGACTCCCTCTACATGTTCCCCTTAACAATCCAAAGCACAAATATGGGTCCTCATTTGATATATAATTCTTAATAATATCTTCAGGGAAGGGCTTCACTCACTGTGTAAATCATGAACTGTAATATTTGATAGAGGCTGACTGAATTTAACATGATTTAAATAATTAACTTTTTGTGCTGCTGTCTTTTGTCTATTAATAATTTTTAGTTTCCAAATGACCTTGGTGTTCCTATTGAGTTTGACCTTGTCTTCAAAAACTTTCCATAGTTTTTTACTGTTTTTCCACAGCTTGTAGGTGACCCCGGACAATTTGAATATTTTCTGAAGCTTAATAATAGCCTGAATATCTTCATCTATGTCTATAATTAAATTCTAAGCATTACAGAACCCAAACTTTATCCTATGATATCTGTAGCCACATAAGTACTAAACTGCTAACTGGTTATAAAACTAGGCAGCAGTTTGCAAAAATCCAGCAGTGATCTGAATCATCTGTCCATACTTTTTTATATAATATTCTTTGGTCTTATCATCATATCCTTACTGATGGTCAAGTAAACTGTTTAATTTCTCTCTTCAATCCTCCATTTGGGGAAGACTATGGTTGCTAATAATAAAGTTTCTCTTAAATTCTACCCAGTATCTTTATGAGTAATTTATGTGATGACACATACAGACTGGCTGCCTTCAGCATTGGTGTGTGACAGGCCTGTCACTGATTTCCCAGTCAGCAACAGCTAGTGGTCTGTGCTCTTATCACCAACTCATACCTGTTTGAACAATTAAGACCTTAAGAGTGGTCTTACTTGATTTATTGCCTTATTTGAACCTCTTTTTCTGTCAATCCTGTGACAAATACTATATAGTTAGTGAACCGCGAGTGACTTTTTAAAGCCTGGGGAAGGCACAGAATGTGGAAAGCATCTAAAGTTCAGCCTTAAATTCTTAGTTGTCTGTTTAATCCATACAGGCTTCTGTAATGAAATAACAGTTCTGGGGACTGAATCTCTGAGAGCAAGGTACCAGCATATTCCATGACTGGTGAGAGCCTGCTTTCTGGTTCCTAAATGTCACTTTTCTGATTTTTGTCCTCACATGACAGAAAAAGAGAAGAGCTTTCTGGGGTCTCTTTTTATGATGCTCTTTTATAAGAGCATTAATTCCATTCATGAGAGCTCCATCCTGATAATAATTACTTCCTAAAAGATACACTTCCTAATATAACCAAATTAGGGTAAGGATTTCAACATGTAAGTTTTAGGACTTTTTATCAACACTCAGTCCCTAACACTTTCCTTCATTATTTCTCAAGACTATTTGCAGTTTTATCAGACTTTATTTTTTGAGCAATTGCTACTTGATATTTAGTTTCTCTGATTTTATTCCTTTAAAAATCTTATTTTCTTATGTTCTAGATTATTTTACTTTTAATTTTTGTTCTTATTTTAGTTGCCTTAAATTTCTTACCTTTCTTTCTACTGATATTGTTAACTCTCATTTGACTTATGGGAGTGAAAAGAAACAGATAACTAATTTGTTTGATTTTGATCTTAAAATGATTTTGCACCAGATTTGTATCCCCACATGAGTTTTATTGAAGCTGCCATTATAAACAGTATACATTCCTTAAGCATGTACAGGCTGGCTAATGGAATGAAAAGACAGGCCTGAGGAAGCTGAACTGGAATGGAAAATTGGCTGTAGATGATACACACAAAAATCATTGAAAATATACTTTGTTCCTGTGCTCAGAAAACTGTAATCTTAGCTTTCTTGGACTTCTTGCTTGCATTGAACTTACTATTCTATTATTTAATGAATTTGTTTTATAAAAAATGTTGAGATGTTTAAAGAATATAAGTGTAACAATAACTAACTAGAACTTAGTCTATTCAGGGTATTGTTGTGATTGTTCATCTTCTCTATGCACTTAATTCTTATGCATTCTACTTTTGCTTTTCCTAATTGTAGTTTACATTTGTTTCAGCATCTCATTAAAAACTATCTTGTTTCATGCTTATTGATGTTTCATAATCCTTGATAAACTTAAGTATTTGGCCTCTGTGATTATGTGCAAGAGATTCTGGATCTGTTCTCTTAACCAAGATTGATTAGTTAGAGTTGTAGAGAAAAACTAGAGGCTACAGTCACAAGGAAGACTACCTGTATTTTGTTCCCCTTAATTTTGAATTTTTACTTGAAGGACAGAATACATTACTACTGGAAATTGTTTTCCTATTTGAAAGTAAAGTCCTGCACAAGCTGCTTGTGCAAGAGAATCTGGGGTGGGAGGTATCGAATGCTCAGCATTCTTAGTACAAAATAGTGATCAGTCCTCCTTCATTCCTCCGCCTCTCCATTGTCAGCCTGTCCAGTTTTCTTTGAATGACTACAGAAGCAATGGCAGCTATTTGGCCTTTTTCCCCTCCCTTTTTTTCCCTTTAATGATGAAGAGAAAACAATTTCCCCTGAGCTGTTCTGTGCAGTGTTTATCGAGGAGATTAGAGGTATAAAGAAAGATCAGAGGATATGTAGCCTTAAACACATGAGTCATGTGGTTTTGATTTTATTCTTCCTTATTCTGATCTCTTATAGTTCGCAGAGTTACCTTGGGCATTTAGTCAGTGCCCCCATTGCTACTTTCTTCACCTACAAACTGGTTATAGGATTATGGTAGCTATGTTACTGTGTTCAGATTGGATAATAACTTTGCGTATAGTAAAGAAAGCTCCATACTAACATGAGTTGTTAAAGCAATACAAATACCAAAGTTGGGTACACCCAATGGTAGGAATGGGGCACTGCCTCCTACATTTGTTCTGGACAGAAACTAAGCCGTCTTTACCTAAGAAAGACCTGACCTACTGAGTGCCTGTCCGGTCCAGTCTGAACCCGCCTCTTACCATCTTTCATCACTGAGGAATTGTTTCACCCCAGGCAGTCTTTCTCTTCTATATCTTACTTTCTCTTTACTTGTAGCTATAAATCAAAAGGCCTTGTTAATGGTGGCAAATAAATTTAATAATAGTGCTAGGGATAGTTTTAACTGAAATTGGAACTATAGAAGAATCAATGTCGTACTTCGTAGATTTAGGATCTCTACAAGGTTCTCAGCTGAGTATTGTTTTCTACAGACATGAAGCATTTCGTTGGTGTGCTGAGACAAATTGACTTTGTAGACTGATCCACAGGGATCAACAAACATTTTAACACAGTTATGGGAAAATGCATTCTACTTTATTTGTAAATGTTACATAGTTCATTCATAATTTGAGGAGCTGGTCAAATGTGATTTTTGTATATATAAGTGTGTGTGTGTGTGTGTGTGTATTTTACACCATTCTTCCTTTTTGTACAATGTACGCATTCTCTCAGATGTAAGCCCTGTAAAATTCCCACCACCAAGTCACCTGCACAACATCACCACAGTCCCTTGTGCTCTTCCCTCCCCTGTTTTGCTCCCTCTCCTTCCCCTTCCTGCAGAATGTTTCTAATTTACCGTTGCCTGCTAATTTTGTTTTTTAATTTATTATAATTATTTTTCCCTGATCCTTTATTTGGTTCCCCTATATTCCTCCTTATAAGTGAAACGATCTGATATTTTTCTTTCTCTGGCTTAGTTCACTGAGCATAGTCCCTTCTGGCTCCATCCATGTTGCTGTGATGTTTTTTCGCTGATGACATGTGACTGTTTCTGTTATCAGGAGGTGAAAGATCACATAGGTGAATCCAAGTGTGATTTCCTGTTTTTATTTGGAAACTGCCTGGCTAACCTGTGGGGACAGTTGTACTCAGAATATTTTTGCTCATTGATTTTGTCTTTTATTCATAAGAGTGAAAAAGATCTGTGTTTTAGAAATAAGACAGATTTTTATTAAACAATCTGAGACAAAGCTCTAAGGTCACATCAGGAGGATATATTATTATTTTAAAGAGGTAGAAGAAGTATATGTAGCAATCAGCTGCACTTACCTCTTTATGTGCCCATGAATCTGGACTGTGAAACAATCTGATTGAGCAAGTACAGGGGATAAGAAATTACACAAGTTGGCCAGGGTTTCAGCTCTTCATTGACTGTCAGTGGCTCTTCCCAGAAAGTATCAATCCACCGACTGAAAAGGCATTTTTAAACATCTCACTCTTAATAAGAATGTGTTTTATCTATATAGTCATACAAAAAAAAAACAAAAAAACCCCAGCTCTATTTGTTGAGCAGTTGAAATAGTTTGAAAGTATACTACCAAAAAATATAGGTAAATAACAAGAGAAACAGATTTTTTAAAGGTTGAAATTAGCTATTTAGTGGGATGGTAAGTTAAGGTGAGTGCTGTATTTTATTAAAAAACCTTTAATATTGGTCTTTTAAAGCTATGCTCATGCTTTGATAAAATGAAAGTATAAAGGAAAATATTTTTATAAACTAACAGAAGGTTAATATATTTTGAGGATTGTATAACTTACATCTGTAGTCTTAGTATAAGCAATGGGTTTATGTAGAATCTATATAATTATATATCTTATTTAATAGCTTAAAAACTTTTTTATTAGAACTATATGTATGTTTTTCACCTATCTTTGTTTCCAACTTTATGCGTCTCTTTTTTTACCTAATTTATACATCATAAGTAATACTAATGTCAGGGATGATGATCTCCCTATTTATACTACCTTGTACAGTATCTTAGACATAGTAAGGTTTTACAATATGGCTGCCAAATAAGATCGTTCTTTTTTTTTTTTTTAATTACACAAATAATTTACACTCAATGCAGAGAGCAAACCAAGAAATAAGTTACCTCAAAACTCATCTTAGCATTTTGACAGTATGCCTCCAAATGTTTTCCTATACAGTATATTCCTGTAAATAAATTTATAATCAAATTGTTTTATGTGTACTTTTTTGTGCCCAACTTTATGTACTAAACATGTTATGACTGATTTTTCTGTGCCAAGTATTCATTTATCTTCATTTTTAATGACTGCCTAATCTACTATGGCTATGCCATGATTTATTTAGCCAGTCCTTTTTCATTAAATATCTAGCTTTGTTTTTCTTTAGGGGTAAACAATTTTAAAAGTATCCTTGTACATAGTTTTGCATTCTTCTTTGATTGTTTTCTTAGGATATAGTTAACAGCTATGTATTACTTTTTAAAACTTTTAGCTTTAAACTTTCTTCCAAGTAATTTCTTTCAGCGTCAGTCACAGTTATGGAGAAAAGAATGTTTCTCTGCTCTCTCCCTGATAGGCAAAACAGATTTTTCATTGTTAGATCAGTTAGTATTTCTTGGAATTAATTACATTTGCTCGCTTCACATTTTTTTCCTTTTTCCCCACTTAGGAAAGCAATAGAAGAATTGCTTAAAGAGGCCAAACGTGGAAAAACAAGAGCAGAAACGATGGGACCCATGGGTTGGTAAGTTGTGAGTGATCTGTTCTAAAATTAAAAAAATATATATGTTAAAGAGAAAGGCTTGACTGGCAATAGAAATACATAAATTTTTAGTATATAGAGAGAATGAAAACCATAGGTGCAGAGGAAATCACCCAGAGGCAAGTGGTAAAGTACTAATAAAGCTGAGTACTGAATGCTTAGGAATTCTAATCACATGAAGAAGTGAGCAAAGGGTCTGTATGGAGAATGTATATTACAGTTTTATTATCTTATTGGTCCCCAAATCCCCAAGACATAGAAAGGTACCACTGTGACCCAGTGTGAGTCATATTATATCAGTGTTTATTATTTTTAAGCATTTCTGTTTTAATTATAGTCTTTAGTAAATAAAATTTTATTTCAAAATAATTCTAAGTATTTTGATTAGTGATAAGTCAGCTATATAAAACAAACTTTGGTTTTTAGTTTTATAAACTTTAACCTTTGTAGTTTCTATACAAAATAGAGCTTGTTGAAGCTTGATAATAAAAACAAAGGGAGACTTAAGAATCAAGACCATTCTTTTAGGCATTACTCTAGCAGCAGCATTTACATTCAGTAAGGATGCTGGTTTTAAATTTTATCCACACTATGAAATAAGTGACCCATTAAAAAATACAATGTAAAAATGGGATAGGAGTAAAAGCTACACTACTAAATATACCTTGGTCTGTAGATTTGTACATGAGTTCCATAAAACTAAGTTAAATAGAGAGAAAAACTAGTTTCTATAAAGCAAATAAAATAAAACAAATGGACGTAAGTTAGCCAATCAGTAGATAACTTAGCCGTACCTAGAAGAACTCATTCAGGTCATCTGAAATTTTGCCAATGATTCCAGAAGACAAAATAGAACTACAGAGAAATCTTAAATTGTCTGCAGTCACTATTATTAGTAATATTGTTTTGTTATTCCAAAAATAGTATATATTAATATAACAAGCATAAAATCCAAATAAATAAAAACTTAAATGCCTAGATTTGAATTGAAAATATCAGTAAAAATGTTGCTGGGGCCCTCCCTGGTGGCGCAGCGGGTTAAAGCACTGCACTAAGAAGCTTAAGCCACTTCCGCATGAGTTCGACCCCCGCCTGCCCCGGAGGAGATCCACATGGCCAAGCAGACCTCTCCTGCCCGCCCGCTGCTCCCCTCAGCAGTGTACTTC
>NW_004567111.1:40976204-40986366 GCF_000260355.1 Condylura cristata
GGAGATCCACATGGCCAGGCAGACCTCTCCTGCCCGCCCGCTGCTACCCTCAGCAGTGTACTTCGTTGATCTGCCTGTTCTGCTCCCCACTCTGTTTCTGGTGAACCCTCTCACCCTCCACATCTCTGGCCTGTACCCTAGTTCTGTATGAATAAATAAATAAATCTTTAAAAAAATAAAATAAAATAAATAAAATGTTGCTGGATTTTCTCTTAACAAGGAGAGGTTTTTTTTTCCTTGCTCTGTAGAAAAGTCCTGGAAACAATGACCACCCTCTTCATTGCAGTAAGTACCACAGGCATCCAAATTGTGGTACATAAATACCATTTCACACAGAAAAAAGACAGAGATCCTTAATAAAAAAAAAACTGACAGCAGATTTCAAGCAGTTCCTGAAGTCAGCTCAACAGTGAGGTACAGATCACAGACCCCAGGACTGCCCTTCATTCCTAACACTGCAAGTTCAGTACTTCCCAAAACTACCCTCAACTTCAGTAAATTTGTATAAATAACTCACACAATTCACAGAAAGCTGTTAATATTGACAGTTATAATTTATACAGATTAAAATCAGCCAAAATAAGAGATCGGCAAAGGGCATAGTGAGAAGTTTACATAAAGCTTCTTGTTCTCTCCTTATGGAGTCCAGATACATTTCCTTCCCAGCATCAGCGTGTGACATACTGCCAATCAGGAAGGTACTCCAGAGCCTCGGTGTTCAGAGATTTTTGGGAGTTCCCATTGTTTGCATGATTGATTGAAGGCTCATGCACATGGTTGATGTCTCCAAATTGATTGATACAACATAATCCAAAGCTCAACCCTGTATCACTTGATCTTTCTGGCATGGCCAGCCTTACTGCAAGGTCTGTCCTTAGATTCTAAATGTCATTCTAAACAGTGACATTTCCATCAAGTAAGACATTACCTTCCAGAATTGAGAAGCTTCCTAGTAGTGCTTAGAATATAAGCACAATAAGAAACTTAGTGATTCCTGTTAGATGATGCTAGAGAACTTAAAACTTAAATGGTGAGAAAGTATTTATCCTGTCCCCAGCATGTACAACACTTTGAGGTTACCAAATAATAGAAAAAGAAAACTTCCTTCCAGAATTGTATCGGTAAAATGTAGGACTATAAAAATAAGGTTATCATTATCTGAATTCTTAATTCATAATTAGGCAATCTAATTTTAAAATGGACAAAAGATATGGACTAACACTAAATGATATTATATTGACCAGTACACACACATATGAAAAGTGCCCGTTATTAGTAATCAGGGGAATACAAATTAAAACCACAACTAGTTGCCACTATACATGCACTAAAGTGGAGAGTAAAAAAAAAAAAATGACTATACAAAATAGATGAAAATATGAAATAACAAAAATGTTCATACATTGTTGGTGGAAATGTAAAATCATACAGCAACTTTGAAAAGCAGTTGGAAATTTCTTATAAATATACACTTATACAGAATTCTTCTAACCAATTAGTAGCAAACTGAAAACAAGCCCACACAAAAATCTACAAAGTAATATTCAGTTTTATTCATAATTACTCAAAGTTGGAAACTCCAAATATCTACCAACTGATGAATTGATAAACAAATGTGGTTGTATTCCTGCATTCAATACTATTCGATTATAAAAGGAAACAGAACTACTTATACATATTGCATGGATTAATCTCAAAACCATTATATTAAGTGAAAGAAACCAGACACAAAACATTACACAGTGTAAGATTCCATTTATATGCCTTTTAGAAAAGCCAAAAATTATTGGGACAAAAAACAGATCACTGACTGCCAGGAGGTAGAGGAAGAAGAAAGGAAGGAAATTACTGCAAAACTTTTTGGTTATGGAAATATTCTGTATTTTGATTGTTGGTAATTACATGACTTCAGACCCATAACACTGTTTCCTTAAAGGCATACACTTTATGTAAGTTTTATCTCAGTTAACCTGATTTTACATGTGTATTTGAATGTGTATGAAAGTAACATTGGTTTACATTTTGTTTGTGTTTTAGAAGTATAGGATCTCTCCCTTCAGCTGTTGTTACTACCCAGCACCCACCACCAAAACACCCATTGTCTACTACCATGGTCTATTGTGTTCCCTCTCCACTTCATTTTCACTCCTCTCCGCCTCCTCTCTGGTAGCCTGGGTTCTGTAGTCAGCTTTCTAGGGTTAGTTCTCAGTTTGGCTTTATCAGATCCTTGTTTGACTTCTCTATTTTCACTTATATTACATTTAAGTGACACCACACAGAATTCTTTCTCCTCACTTACTTCCTGTAGCATTATCCCTTCCAGCTCCATCCATGTTGGTGGAATTGGCATGAAAACGTAACCTTTTTTGATTGCTGAGTAGTATTTACATCTTCCTGATCCAGTCATCTATTTTGGGCACTTAGGTTGTTTCAATAATTTGGCTATTATGTGCTACAGTGAACATAGGGATGCATATAGCTCTTTAAATTAGTGTTTTTGCATTCTTTAGATAGATACCTAGGAATGGAATTGCTAGATAATACGATAGATCTATTTTGAGAAACCTTCATACTAATTGTCTTCTTGTTGTATTGTTTCCTTAATCATTTTGTAATTACCATCTCTGTTTCTTGCCTTTTTAGCTAGACATCTATTTTGGTATGACATAAATGTGGCTGCCTCTGTCTTTTGGGGGGCTCTATTTGATTGTAGGATTGTTTGCCAACCATTTACTTTGAACTTTGTTTATCTTTGGAGTTCAGGTAGGTCTCCTAGAGACAGCAAAAAGTTGTGTTTTGTTTGCAAATTTAATTAGCCACTCTGTACCTTTTGATTTATGGTGATTATTGATAAATTAGGATCTGCTACTGTCTGTCTGTCTTTAGTTTTCTGGTTCTATTTCCTTGCTCAATTTCTGTGGATTTTCTTCTCTTCAAATTAGATAGGAGAATTCCTTTCAACATATGTTGTAGAGGAGATCTTTTGTTTGCAAAATCCTTCAGCTTCTGTATGTCTCTATTTATCCCTTATATCTGAAAGAGAATCTGGCAGATTACTATATTTTTTGCTGACGATTTTTATCTGTAAGTATTTGATTATGTTGTTCCATTCTCTCCTGGCTTGTTTGGTTGCTTCAGAGAAGTCTGATGTAAGCCTGATGGGAGTTCCCTTGTAAGGTTATCTACTTTTTTTTCCCTAGCCAACATCAATATTTTTTCTTTGTCTGGAACTCTTAGAAGTTTCATGACTATGTGTGTTGGTATGATTACCTTATTTTTAAATAACCAAGCATTCTTTTAGCTTCATGGGCTTTCATTTTTCTTTCCCCATGTTTGGTTAGTTTTTCTCTATTCTGCTTTTGAGTAAGATCTCTGTACCCTTCCCTGCCTTTTCTCCTTCTGCAATACCCATTATTCTTATGCTGCCTTTTCTAATGGAGTTGTATAATTGAAGTGTTTCCTCAGCTTGTTCTTTGTATTTATTTCTCCCACTTGTCTTCTTTGTGCATTATCATCTTCAAATTAAAATTGATGTGCGCTTCCATTTGGTCTATTGTGTTTCCATAGCTTTCTCCAGAATTTATCTCTTTCATTGACCTTTTTACACCCTACATTTCTGTTATTTTCTTATTCAAAGCTTCATTTTCTACTTTATGTTCATAATTTTACTTCGCAGATCATTGTTTTTCTGAAATTTCTTCCAATTCTTTGAATTTACCATGTTCTTAAACTCTGCATCCGATTAGAGGATAAAACCTACTATATCTTTGTGGTTGTATTCTAGGTGGTTATTCTCTCCTCGTGGTGACGTATCTCGAGGTGTAAAGGTACCAGGTGTTGTATTTTTCCATCTGCTCATTTTGCTGCTTTCAGTTTCCTTTTTTTAGATTGACTATAGCTGTAACTGGGATATTTGCAGTACTTCTACTTTTCCAGTAGGTGGCATTGTGGGTTCTTAAGATTTTTCCCAACTTTGTATGAGTTTTGAAGATTGGCATTTTTGAATGTCCATAGATCTGAAGACCTGACCTTGCAGCAGTTGAATTAGGAGGTGTGGGGAATACCTAGAGGGGTCAAAATGCTTGAGGAATTGATGGGAGAGTCCTGGCTTGTGTCTGTGGTACTCTTATATCCCTTCCCTATTCTTTGGAGCTCCAGACACAAATCTCTGCAGACTGTGCACTGTCAGTGAGCTCCACAAGATAAGTACCAGTCCTGAGGAGGGCAGGAAGCTGAGCTCAGCCTACCACATGGTTCTTGTTCCTTTCACTGGGAATCTAGCCCATGGGGAAGACCCCAGCTGGTCTGTATGAGTATTCTCCCAGTGAATGATGTGTTCCTCTGTACCACTGGGTTCTCCCCTGTCAACTCCTTCTGTCTCATATGGGATAGTGAGGTAGGGAAACTGGTTCCACTGCCAGTTCAAGGTCCTGCTGGCTTGGGATCTTGAACAAGTTGCTTTTCCTCCTCTTCTGTCCATCTATAAATGGGTAATGATGTAGAAATGAAATTAGTTAACATTAGCAATGTAATTGCATGGGGTAATTGCCTCATAAATGGTAAAAATCATCATCATCGTTGTTACTATTCTTATTGGACAGTAATTAAGTCAGTTGATCTGCATCCAACTCTTTGAGATTGTCACTATGATTATTGCCATTTAACAGATAAGGGGCATGTAGAACATGCTCCAAGATTCAGTGTAATAAATAGTATGATTCCAGAGCATGTGTGCTCAGCCTTGTTGTGTGCATTCTGATTTCATAGCAATAAAACAACTACCTTGAGACTCAGCAAAAGTCATTATTATACCAGTGACCAGCATAGTCCTCCCAGTGGATTCCTCAGTCATCAGTGTTAATGTTACTCTCCCTTACTTTTAACATATCCTGTGCAGATCTTGTAATTTCTTACCATTTACTATATGTATCTTCACGTCAGCTTGTAATTCCCCCATCCTCCTTCTCATTGTCTTGACCTGATAAGAGAATGAGTGAGCAGTTATTATTTTTAAAATGTGTCCTGTTGTTTGGGAGAAGTCACTTTCAAAACTCCCTCACATCCTCCCTCAAGTAACCAAATTTTTTCTAAACCGTTTTTTACTTTTTTCACCTTGAATAGAATTCTAGGCACAACTGACATTAAAACCACTTCTTTGAAGTTAAAAAGAGATCTATAAGGACCAGTTTTCTTGTGGACTGTATTCTAGAAAACCAGCTTGTACTCTAAATCTTTGGAGCTCTGTGTTGTGTCAGTAGTTTATACTAGCGGCTTGGAAGCTAGGAAACATGTTTCTGACTTGGCCTTAACTCTCAGCATGATTGAACTCTGCCATCTCTAGCAAAAGAACTTTGTTCATCTCAGATATGCCCGTGGTGTTAAAGATAATCTTATGTGGGGGAGTGCCAACGATAGTGGGATTCCATAGGGGTTACCAGTGGTTTCATTTTGATAGTCTTGGATTATTGGCCCATCTGGCAGTAATCACCTTTCCTTTTGTTTAATCCAGAGAATTCACCCATTTCGCCAGCCCTGAGATGGCCTGCTCCAATAAGCTACCCCAGAACTCTTCTGTGGCTGACAAGTTTTCACCACCTGTTTCCCACCACCTATGTCCAAGAAACATAATGGTCCATTTACTCATAAAAATGAGTAGGAACTCCTAAACTAACACTTGGTTTTTGTAGAAACTCCTAAACTAGCACTTGGTTACCATTAGCAAAGAGGGAACCTCTCAGCTTTTTACATTCTGCATGGAAGGCTACATTCTCTGCAGGCTAGCAGTGTTGTGCTCTCTGTAACACCAGTATGT
The DNA here is from genome assembly GCF_000260355.1 of Condylura cristata. Classification (NCBI taxonomy): domain Eukaryota; kingdom Metazoa; phylum Chordata; class Mammalia; order Eulipotyphla; family Talpidae; genus Condylura; species Condylura cristata. The sequence goes on from NW_004567111.1 coordinate 40,982,017, forward strand.
ACTATTTTTCTGAAACTTTGTTGAGTGTGCAACTGTGGTGGTTCCAGGTTTCTTCTCAAAACAGTGATAAACCAACCCGCCTCGCATCACATCCTCCTTGCAACGGGTGTCCTCATTCTGATGTACTTCTACCTTGATGGCATAATGCTGGTGTACTGTTTTCTAGAAGCTCAGTGTAGCCCTATTTAACTACAGGGAACTTGATTTTTGTGCACCCCCGCCTTCCCCAGTACTTGTACTGTTTTTTCTTCGTCTCTCATCTTATTGTGACTTTTAAACTCCAGTGTTAATAGAAAAACAAACTCCTGTGCTGTAACCACCTCACAGTGACCTCCCTGCTTCTGCTGTACTCTGTTGTCCTTTTCTCGCTCCATTCTTCTCTTCCTTGTTTATTCATTCCCCTGTCACTTTTCCTGGCCCGAGTATTAACCACAATGGTTTGGATGTCAACACCTTTGATTTTTTTTTCAGATGTTTTCTCTGTATAGCTCGAGCTGTTTATTTGCAGTGGGAAACATTTTCTGTTTTTTCTCCTTTTTTCTTTTTTCTTTTTTTTAAAGATTATTTGTGCATACAGAACTGGGGTACAGGCCAGAGGCTCAGGGGTGGTGAGAGGCTTCACCAGAGATAGAGTCGGGAACAGAACAGGCAGATCAATGAAGTACACTGCTGAGGGGAGCAGCGGGCGGGTCAGGAGAGGTCTGCCACACCATGTGGTCACCTCCGGGGCAGGCGGGAATCGAACTCATGCGGAAGCGGCTTTAGATTCTCAGTGCTGTGCTTTAACCCGCTGCGCCACCAGGGAGGGCCCCTTTTTTCTTTTTTATATAATGGTTTATTTTTACATCATTTTGTACTTTTTTTTTTTCATCTAAATTGTAATCCCCGTGGGTTTCCCATCACTGAGTCACCCATGTTTTTTTCTCCTTTTATTTCCATATCCCTTGCCATCTGGTCGCCTGAGGTGGTCTGTACCATATAAGCCATGCTAGACTGATGATTGTTCGTATTTCCTTAACAGCACCAGGCTACAAAATCAGGGCAGTGGCATCCTGGGGAACTGACTTCGAAGTATGGTGTGGGATTCTCTTTGAATCCTTTGAATCAAAATTTAACAGAAAGATGGAGGGGTAGAATACTACATTCAGTTTTGTTTAATGACAGCCACCCAAATATATTTGGGGGATCAGCAATCTGATTTGGGGTTCAGCATCCTCCTATAATAATCCTTCTCATTAGAAACAAGCTGTGATAAACTTAATTCAAAGTGCAGGTTATAGTCAAATCATCACTTATCACTCAAGAAAGGAGAACATGCAGGGATTTTTGTGTGGTATTTTCCAAAATGAAATTTTATTACACCTGAAAGATAAATACTGTAGTTTATACATATATTTAAGATGTTAATTAACAATTTAGTTTCATCCTGCCTCCTTGGTGAGCCTTGAGTCAGTTACATACTTACATATATATACTGTACCAAAATTTGCACAAAGTTTTTGAAGGTAAAAAGTGATTACTGCATTTTTATGAATTCTTTGGGCAATTTAATTTCTATAGTAGATCATTTAGCTTAGTATTCAAGATACTCAGGAGATACTTTTGTTGTTCCTCAGAGAGGGGTTTATTTTTGCTCTTTGGTAATTAAAAGCTATGATAAATTGAACTCAGTGTAGATTATAGTCAAATCGTGATCTCACTACTTTAGGAGAAAGTAACGATTTAGTTTGCATGATGACCCTACCTGTACACAGCTAGATAGGGAAGAGAGTCCCAGCAAGAAGACAGGGCTTAGACACTCAGCTCCAAGCTGAGTATCCTGAGTGCCTTGCTTCTTTCCCCCATGTGCTCAGAGTTTACACTAGGTGGCATGCAAGGAAAGCCGAACCAAGTCAGACACTTAATTCTGTAGAAGTGAAATCTTTAGTACTAACTACAATTAGTGGGGTCAGCTTTGGAATAAACTGATTTGTGGTTGTTTTCTACCTTTCCCTTCTCCCCCAGGATGAAGTGTCCTCTTGCTGGTACCAATAAAAGATTTCTACTTAACACAATTAAGAACACACTACCTTCCCATAAAGAACAAGACCATGAACAAAAAGAAGGCAGCAAGGAACCTGCAGAAAGCCAGAACCAGAAAGAAGAAAACCGGAAGAAGCACAGAGCCCACCCTTACAAACACAGATCCCAGGCCAGAGACAGCGCCAGTGCTTCTTCACCCAGGAAGCAGAGCAGCCAGGACAAGTCTGAGAAGCGGCCAAACAAGCGATGAGGCAGGGATGAAAATAAGCCAGACTGTCACTGCAACTAGTGCTGTTATGTTGGGGACTTGGGGGTGTTGTAGAAAAAGTCACCGAGGGCAGACCTTGAGCTGGCAGAGCCAGCACCTGAGAGGGACTTCATTTAAAGTAGGTCCTTCGTTGTGAAAACCAGAAAATGACCTAGAGATTCTTCAGGGAAATTAATGCACAGGGCCTGCTCTGGAGATGTCTTGGCAAATCTGAGCTACTTAAGCAGTGTAGTCTACTCATATTGCTTTTATTCTATCTTGTTTGGAAGTTAGTTTCAAAATCTAAAACTTAAAGGTTTTCAGAGGTTGTTAAAACTAGTCCAATTTTTGTGTGTGTGGTGATTGTAGTCGTTTCTGAAATTTTCTAAAAGAAATAAAATCCTTGCAAATCCTATACTTTTTTGTGACAAAATTGTGGAGATTGTCTGGCTGATGACCAGTATATGAATAGTTCTAGATCTTAGAGGACCAAGACTGATAACTCTGCATATGTTTTACTTTAAATGAGCAATGTAGGAAATTCTCAAAATGGCTTTGACTTGACTTTCAAAGTTAGTATCAATAACCACAGGTTAAAAAATTGGTTTTGTTATTTCCTTGTTTTCTCAAATTCATTCCTGAGATAGAACAATTTTTCTAAATTTAATTTCTTGGAGAATATCTAAGTTTTAAGTGGTGCTTTGAAAAGAAGCCTCAATGGTTAAACTTTAAGAGATTACTTCAGTGGTATCTCTTCTTCAGCTTAAGACCTATAATGATAACCACTCTATAGTTGTTTCAGAAATCTTCATTTTAAATAAAGGTGTGTTTACAATGCCCTGTTCTTGTTTTCATTGTCGGTTTGAAGCTATTTCAACATAGAACTATAAAACTTTCAAATCTGTATTCCTCCTTTCTTACTCAGGCAAATGTCAGCAAGCACTCTCTTCCCCCAGTCCACAAAAGGAAGAAGAATCTGCCTCTCTCTGTTCCCCCCGCCTTCCCAAATTTCCCAAAGCTTCTGAGCTTATGCCTGGCTGCTCGCAGATAATCACTCACCACAGCCCTGCTCCCTGCTTCCTGGCAGCCAAGAAAGCCCTTTCTAAGTGCTAGAAAGGACCACATCCAAAAAGTTAGCTCCAGGGTATTTACAGAAGAAGCCAGAAAAGAGCATGTATGTTCCCCCCACCAAGCCGCTCCGCCATCTTCTGTGTGCTCTGAACTAAGAGCTGGGTAGTTACAAACTCTAGCATACCTCCTTGTTCCAGCCCTTCAACCCAGTACCCCAGGGCCTCTCCTATGACTTTGTAATAACACACATTCCTTTTAAATATACAAAAGGAGTAATTTGGTTCATGAGACTTTATCCAAATCTAGTTAAGCATTAGCCTGTATTGGGCTAAATTTGAAATATTTTATATATAAATTTATATATAAATACAGCATAGAATCATGTAGGTTTTTAAGTTTTGTTATAATTAATATCAAGTTGAATCATGTCACTTGTGTATGCTTCATGTTTAGAGTAAACTAGTAAGTTCATTATTCTTTAAGAGGGTATAATTACGAGCTCTTTAGCTTTAATCATACCTTCCTTACATAGCTGTGTTAAGTAAAGAATGAGTGCTCTATAAAGTTATTTCCCCTTTAAAAATCACTGTCCTGGCCCTTCCTGGTGGTGCAGTGGGTTAAAGCGCAGCACTAAGAAGCTAAAGCCACTTTAGCGTGAGTTCGATTCCCACCCCAGGAGGTGATCCACATGGTGCAGCAGACCTCTCCTGACCCACCCGTTGTTCCCCACAGCAGTGTACTTAATCAGTCTGCCTGTTCCACTCCCCACTCTGTCTCTGGTGAATCCTCTCATGGCCCTTGCACCTCTGGTCTGTACTCCAGTTCTGTATGCATAAATAAATAACTATTTTTTAAAAAACACTTCCACTTCTGAAAATCTTTCAACTTTTATCAGAAACAGCCTTGGTTTCTTGTATATAAATGTCAAGAGCTAATTATCCATTATTACCCCATATGTATGTATGTGTGTGTATATATATATATATATATATATATATATATATATATAT
>NW_004567111.1:40987618-40990131 GCF_000260355.1 Condylura cristata
GCGCCATGTGGGTCTCCTTCAGGGCAGGCGGGGATCGAACTCATACTGAAGTGGCTTTAGCTTCTTAGTGCTGTGCTTTAACCCGCTGCGCCACCAGGGAGGGCCCAGAGTGCTACATTTTAACCAGTTGTGTCACCAGGGAAGGCCCTGAATCATACTTTTATAATCACTTGGAAATCATGCCAAATTGTGTCATAAAGTATCTGGTAGGATAGATATTAATGAGATGAATTCCTGAACAGTGAAACATTTTCACTTTCCTAAAGAGTGTTTACCACAAGATTTTAGTAGGCAATAGTGAAGCTGTATATACAATAACATTTATCTTCTATCGGCTCTGGACCTATCTTAGCCCCGTTTCCAGTTTTTGTGACATATGTAAGCTTAAGGTGCACACAAATGAGAATGACCCATAGTTTAAAAAAAAAAACAAAAACCTGGCAACAACAAATGCTGGCAAGTATATGAAAAAAATGATCCTCTTATTATACAGCTGTTGGAAGTGCAAACTGCTCCAGCCACTATGGGGAGCTGTGTGGAGGAGCCTTAAAACACTAAAAATAGATCTACCACATAATCCAGAGATTCCATACCCAAAGGACGCAAAAACTAATTTGAAGAGAAACCTAAACTCCTTTGTTTACTGTAGCAATATTTATAATAGCTGAGATATGGAAACAACCTAAATGCCCCCAAACAGACAAATGGATCAAGAAGATATGACGTATACACAATGGCGTATTACTCAGCAGTCAAAAAAGATAAACTCATGCCATTTGAGGCAACATGGATGGAGCTGGAAGGGATTATGCTAAACAAAATAAATCAGAATAAAAAAAATCAGATGATCTCACTTATAGGGGGACTATAGGACAACTGGACAAAGGATCAGGGAAAAGACAAAACCAGCAGGTGAAACAAAGATCTGAAGCTTACAGCAGAGGAGGGTGAGACGGGGGGCCAAAAAGGAGGGGGCGGGGAGAGCACGAGGGACTGTGGTGAGGGTCTGGGTACCATGGTGTTGGGAGAATTATGGGGGGTACATGAGGGGAGAAATAGATTGCACAAAAATGAACAACAATATAAGAAAAAAGTTTCAGGCATACATTGTGATGATGTGGCAAAAGTATATATTGCCAAATGATTATCCCAACAAAGCAGTTAACATATCCATTACCTCAGTTTCCATTTTTCAAATGAGGGACAAGAACATTTAGGATAAGCCTCGTACCTTCTTGCACATAGTCACCTCAACACCACCAAGCTGTTTTTAGTTACGGAAACTGAGGAGAGAGGTTGAAACATTTGCCCAAGGTCATGGAGCTAAGGAGTGGCAGAAATGCTATCTGAAGCCAGGACTGTTTGCATCAAAAACATGCATCCTCTTCTCTCCCCTATGCCAAACTTGATCTAAACTCAGCTCCCTCAAAACTCAGAACTGGGATGTCTCGATAAATACATGACCCAAGGATTCACAAAGAACATTCATTAGCAATGCATTTCAATGGTTGAAATGTACTCCCAGAGACCTGAATGCAGAAGTCGGGTCCAAGGAATATTTGCACTGGGAAAGGATTTCTCTATGGACCAGTTTAGAAAGCCATCTACATCTAAGAAAAATTCCTACAATTCTGTTAAATATTTAAGTGGCATCTGATGGACATCTCAGGGAAACTAAACTCAAGGGAAGCAAATGGTTTAGGTTATTTTTCATTTAACTTCCTTTCTAGTCACAAGAAGAGCAAGATCTGGGCCTGGAAATCTCCCAGTAGGGCTGAGGCTGCCAAAGGTGGTTGGTGGGGAAAACACTGTAGGGACAGGGCGGGAAGTAGGGACAGTGGTGAAGGTTGATAGGTGTTTCCGTGGTGGGTGTGGTGTAAAAACAAAACCTGAAGAGGGAGCCCCTATCCCTCTAAATCAAACAGTGCTGTAAGCCAATGTTACTGCAATAAAAAATAATAAAAATAAAATTAATTGAAGTTAATTACAGAAAAAAGTCTTTGTGTCAAGACCTCTTTGGTAGTATAAATAACATGCTATAGTCCAAGAACTATACCTGATCTCTACCTCTACCACGTTAGAAAGGTGTGTCAACAGCTTGACAGCCTTGCTCCATGGCTCATCTGAATCAAGGTAATGAGAAGGGCAGTTTGCCAAGTGGAAACTTGTGCACCGTTTGGAAAAGTCTGCCAAGAAGTGTACACTTGGGCACACAGGAGTCGTAGTGAAGAAGACAAATTGATTAGTCTACGTTCAATTGTCAGGACAATATAAGCAGAATGCAGGGGAATTTTATAAATAAATAATTTTTATTTGGGCTTTCATGCTATAAATTTTGGTTGAAGGTCCTGGACATTATCATGAATAGGTTAACAGTAAATATAGATTTAGCTATTTCTCCAACTACCTAATTTTATAATTTTACCTTTGGTGTTTACAACATCAAAATTTCTTCCATGAGACATGTACTCCAGATATAACATCTCTTGAGAAATACCTAAGAGGACCTCCCT
>NW_004567111.1:40991436-41000469 GCF_000260355.1 Condylura cristata
CCTTTCTTCATGGAGTTGTCCTTCCTCCTTTCTCAAAGATCAGCTGACTTCATACATGGGACCTTATATCAAGGGTCCTGCCCCTGCCCCGTTGATTTATTATTTTGTGGTATATTCTTAGCACACTGTCTTGATTTTTGTGGTTGTATAATTGATCTTGTTTGAAAGGTTATAAATTGTTGGTTCATTTATTTAATAGATAAAGATTTATTCTAAATATTTCTCCTTGTGATTTTTGGTACATTGTCTTTCAAGGAATTGGTCCATTTCAGTTAGATTATCAAATTTGTAGCATATTGTTGTTCATAATAAATATTCCTTCATTGACCTTTTGATGTCCATGGACTTTGTAAATAATGGTCCCTCTTTCATTTCTATTTTAGTAATTTGTGTCTTCTTTTTTTTTCTTAATCTGACTAGAGGTTTATTCAAAGAACCAGGTTTTGGTTTTATTGATTTACTCTATCTCCCGATTTCAGTTTCATTTATTTCTGCTCTGATTTTTGCTATGTTTTTCCTCATGCTTCCTCTGAATTAATTTCCCCCTCTTTTTTTAGTTTCCTAAGTAGATCTTTATATTAGTGATTTTAGTGACATATGTATGCATTACTACGATTTTTCTTTAAACAATGTTTTTTGCATCAAACAAATTTGCTAAGTTATATTTTCAATATCACTTAGTTCAAAGTACTTTAAAATTTATCTTGAGACTTCTTCTTTGACCCATATATAATTTAGAAGAGTGTTATTTAATCTCCAAGTATTTGGGTTTTCCAACTATCTTTTATTAGTTTTTTAGTTTAATTTTATGGTAGTCTGGTATACATTGTCTCATTTCTATTCTTTTAAATTTGTAAGTGTTTGTTTTATGGCCCCAAATGTGGTCTATCTTGGTCAATGTGTGAGTGAGCTTAAGAAGACTGTGTATTCTGCTAAAATATTCTGTAAATGGCAATTATAACCAGTTGATTATAGTGTTGCTGAGTTCAACTATATCCTTACTGATTTTCTGTCTACTGTCTCTGCCAGCTACTGATATAGCACTTGCCAACTATCATTCTGGACTCATCCATTTCTCTTTACAGGTCTATTGGTTTTTGCCTCACCTATTTTGACATTCTTGTAGAACACTCGCATTCATTATTGTTGTGTCATCTTGGAGAATTGACTCCCTATGCCACATCCCTTTCAACCCCTGATAATACTCCTTACTCTGAAATGTATCTAAAATAATAAATATTCCTGCTTTACTTTGATTGCAGTTGGCATGTCATCTCTTTCCCCATCCCTTATCTTTTACTCTAGCTGTGTCTTTATATCTAAATTGGGTTTCTTGTAGACAGCCTATTGTTGAGTCTTCTAAGAATGATTTGTATTTTCTACAGTTTTATATAAATGGAGCCATTTATTATGTGCTTTTTAAAAATCTGGATGTCTTTACTCATCATAATCATCTTGAAATCCATTCATGTTGTCTGTATCATTTATTCCTTTCTGTTTCTCAGAAGTATTCTATTCTATGCATATGCCACAAAAAAATTATGTAGTCACCTGTTGATGGACATATGTTAATTATTTTCAGATTTTGGTGTTACAAACTTTCTATGAGAAATCAAATTCAAATCTCTGTAAGATTTATGCTCATGTTTCCTTTGTACAAATGCACTGCTAACATGCTAGATGCATATTTGTATTTTTAAAAAGATAAACCAAACTGATACCCAAAATCACTGTACCCCTTTACATTCTCACCATCACTGTATGAGACTCACAGTTGCTCCACATCCTCACTATGCTTAATATTGTCAGACCCTTTAATTTTTATCCATAAAATTTTAATGGTACCTCATTGTGACTTGCATTTGCATCTCCCTAGTAACTTAATGTTTCGCAACTTCTCATTTCTTTATTTTCCATCCACCTAGCTTCTCTGATGGAATACTATCTGTTCAAATCTTTTGCTGATTTTTAAATTAGATTATTTGAAGTCTTAAATAGAGTTGTAAGATGTTGTCATAAATTCTAGGTGTATACCCCTTGTCTTGCAAATATATTTCCATTCTACTCCTTGCTTTTAATTTCCTTAAGTATGTTTTAAAGAGCAAAAGTTTTAAGTTTCCTTTTATAGTTTCTTTTTATACTTTGCACAATTTATATTGCATTAAAAAAATCTTTACCAAATTTATTAAGACTTCCTCCTGCATATATTTTGGAAGTTCAGTATAGTTTTTTTTTCTTTACCTTTTAGTTTGATGACTTATTTTAGGCATTAGAGAAGAGTCAGGGTGTTTTGTGTGTTTTTTGTTATAACTTTTCAGTTGTTCCAGCACTGTTTGTTGAAAAAAACAATCTTTTTCTAAATTAATTATTTTGGCAACTTTGTAAAAAAATTCTATTGTCCATGTATGAGTCTAGTTTTCTTCTTTATTTTGTTCTATTGATTTATATCTGTCTTTAAGCTATTATCTATACTGTCTTACCCACTATAGCATTTTAGTAAATTTTGAAATTACACAGTGTCAGTTCTTTATTCAAAGTTGTGTCAGTTGTATCTAGGTCTTTTGCATTTCCATATAATTTTCAGAATTGGTTTGCCAATTTTTATTTATTTATTTTTTAAGATTTATTTATTTATGCATACAGAACAGGGGAACAGGCCAGAGATGCAGGTGCAGTGAGAGGATTCATCAGAGACAGAGTGGGGAGCAGAACAGGCATATCAGCGAAGTACACTGCTGAGGGGAGCAGCGGGCGGGTCAGGAGAGGTCTGCCACACCATGTGGTCACCTCCGGGGCAGGCGGGAATCGAACTCATGCTGAAGTGGCTTTAGCTTCTCAGTGCAGTGCTTTAACCCGCTGTGCCACCAGGGAAGGCCAAGACCCTTAATTTATCACATTTATAAAGTGTCTTTTACCATCTAAAATAAAATTCATGGTTCCAAAGATTAAGGTATCCCACTATTTATTCACCCTACTACAGTCCTTTCTGACATTCTGTATAGTATTGTGTATCATGTTTATTTTCACCTACCATAATTTACAAGCAGTGATTTCTCCATCATGGATGTGCCCCAGAATGATAACAAAGGTGAATTCTTTTAAAAGTAAAAATGAATTCCCAATTTCCCATGCAGATAAAGAGAGGAATCATTGGGGTGGGCTGTGAAAACATAGAAATCTTATGAAAGAAAGCCACATTTTCATAAGTTTCCTTAAGGTGATATTACTTGTCTATTTTAGTGGAACTCAACGTGATAATAAAGTATAAAATAATATAGATAAATTATAGCAATAAGTTAATGTGTTAATGAAATATTTGGTAAGCATCTACTATGTACAAATGATAATATCAGGTTCAGCTGCTAGGAGTGGGCAGAGGGAAAGGTAAGAAACATCGATGAAGAGGGAAACATCGGTGAATAATATGAGGTCCTATTCTCTTTGCCCAACATATGAGGAGTAAAGTTCAGAAATGGCTCTACAGAATAGGGTGAGTACTAGGAAGGAGGTTTCCATGAATTGAAGAGAAAGGGATTATAGTTAACTGCGGAGCAGGATAAAATTCATGAAAGTCATTGATATTTTGTCTAGGGTTTAATTTTAAGCTTTTCAGATATTTAAGATGGAAGCATAAACACAAGGTTGACTGTGTATCCCTTTAAAATGAAACGTACCAAAAACATGATGTCCGTCCTAGTAAGATAATGTTATGATAAGAAGAATGTTAAAGTGATTTCCTCAGTTGTGCCAATGTTGAGCTGCCCCCCGGCAATGCCAGGAATTTCTTGGGGAAAGAAGAAAACGAGTATGGGATTGATGACTGGAGGAAAATGGCAGGTATGATTTTTTTTTAATAAGAACTTTTTCTTAAAAGGTTTTATTTATGCATACAGAACTGGGGTACAGGCCAGAAATGCAGGGTGGTGAGAGAATTCACCAGAGACAGAGTAGAGAGCAGAACAGGCCAACTAACAAAGTACACTGCTGAGGGGAGCAGCGGGTGGGTCAGGAGAGGTCTGCTGCGCCATGTGGGTCACCTCTGGGGCCAGGATGGAACTCATGCTGAAGTGGCTTTGGCTTCTTTGTGCTTAACCCGCTGCGCCACCAGGGAGAACCCATGACTTGTTTGAATGAGATCAACTTAGCAAAATTGGAGCAGTGTTTCTCAGACTTCCCTTCCTATTTGATTCTATATTAAGGTTGGCAACAGGGAAAACCTATACATGACTTGAAAGGCAAAAGTGAAGCAGCACCCATGAAGCTCAAGTCTGTGGTTGCGAGGACAGTACCCCTGCTTAAGCACATGGGTGCTGATAGATTGGCGTCTTTGTTGATGTGTAGCAGTAACTAGGCCTGCAGACCCTCCAGTTCCTCCCAGCTCTTCATCAGCTTTCCTGATTTGGGGGCAGAGGTCAAGTACAGCTTACTAAGGAGAATGCCATTTTTTTCTAAAGATCTTCCATGATGTCCGGGTTGGTGGAGGAGATAGAACCGGGTTTTATCCTTAGAGGTTCTAGTTTGTCCTTGCAGGTTTTGGTTTTCTTGCTCTATTCTGCTTTACATCTGGGATGTCCCCCCTGACTTCCAACCCTGCTGACCTGCAGCAAATTTATGTCGACAGAGACAGAGACAGAGATGACAGAGACAGAGGCTTTCCATGGGCATCTTCACCAGCTCCCACAACTGAGAAAAGTTAAAGGCATCTACAAAAGTCCCTTATTCCATGTCACTTTTCATGGGTCTGCTTCCCTGATTTAACCCTGAGCAATGTGATGCAGCCTGCTTCAGTCACCCTGTCTGATTAAAAGCGGGGAGGTGTGATACGTTTTTCACTACTTTGGAAAGGAAAAATACAAGAAATTGCTTTGAAAATTTGCAAAACTGTCAGAAGATAAATGGATCTTTCTTATTCTTTGGATCTTCTCCAATGAGGTCTTTAAGGACCTTAAACAGTGAAATCTATTGCTTACCTCTGATTAATGTAGCTACTGGATTTTCTTTTACTACTTCACAAAATTCTAAACTTTCAAGAAAATAAGTCAACCCATAATCAAAGTATAGCATTGATTTTAACCTCAAAATATTTTTACTTAGCTAAATCCTTCCTGCCTCTTTAGAAAACCACTTGAGAAATCCCACTTGACAAGGGATATTATTACAGTTTGTAATGCTCAACATTAGGGCAAGACTTTTTTTTCTCTTTTGTAAAATCAATTTGAGTTATTTACAATGAACTTAAAAACCATGAACTTTAATGAAAAAGCTTGACAGGTTTGATGTATGATAGACTAAAGTTTCAAAAAAAAAAACAGAAAAAGATTTTTCTTTTTGGCTGTGGAATAAAAACATGGGTCTAGCAACTCAAAAGTCGCTTCTAAGGCAGCAGTGAAATAGAGTTGCTCAGCGATTATAAAATTTCTACAGAAAACTAGTTAACAAAGGAGATGTAAATGTTTTTCCATCAATAGAATAATGTAGCAGGAGGGGGTTGCATTTCTCCCAACAAACAGAAACGTGTGTGTATGTGTGTGTGTGTGTCTCCAAGCTAGTTACTTACTTCATCCTATCCAAGTAGTTCCCAGTAATTTTTTTTTCCCAGTAATTATTTTTTAAGGAAACCCATAAAATAGATAAGGTGTGGGACATCCTTCCAGAAGACTCTGGATCATAGCCACTGATGGTCTAATGTATAGAAAATTTCTCAACACACTACTTGAATACCTCCATTGCATCTGTACGGACTTTCTTGTTTGGTTCATGTTTTCATAGTGGTTGGAAGCAGTTTCGCAAACATAATCTTCAATAGGGTGTTTGCTTTGACTGCTGACTGTTGATTTAGAAGGAACTACTTTTTAAAGAAAATCCGACCACTTTTCCTGTGTCTAAAGGCAAGAGAGAATAATTATCATGGCACCCAACCCTGTGTGTTCAAAGCTCTGAAATGACCACAAAACTACTTTTCCCCTTTCATTTATTTTCTCCTTAAATCCTATTTTACAGTAATCATTCAAATGACTTCATTATAAATCAGCTAAATAATGGCTTTAGGGGGCTGGCTATTTCAAATGATAGAGACTAAATACCTGCTTCTCAAAGCAAACCTTTAAAAAAGCATTTCTTTATTGAGTGAGAATGTCTGGAATATGAAGAAAATGTGTCAAAAAATGTGGAGGTTCCTTGCAAATCAGATTTTTGTTATGAAAATTGCTATGCAAAATGTACTGTTGAGTTTTATGACACTAAATATAAAAGGTTTGGGGCCTCCTTGATGGTTGCTGCAAGGGGTTAAGTGTCAGCACTATGAAGCTATCAGCAGCCACTGCAACAGAGTTTGATCCCCAGCCAGGGAGCTGACCCACATGGTGCAGCACCCTCAGTTAAGCCACCTCTTCTGCTCCCCACTCTGTGGTGAAACCTCTCACTGCTCCTCCCCCCATCTCTGGTCGACACCCCAGCTCTTGTATGCATAAATAAATAAAATAAATCTTTTTTAAAATGTGAAGGTTTATGCATTGTTTTAATTTCAGATATCCTCAAATGTTTTTCAATGATGCAAAGCAACTGATAATTATTCAAATAATGTTTTGTAATATAAAAGATTTCTAAGATGTTTGTACACTGAAAACTCATTAACTTCTTACATTTTGTATACTGTATTATATATCATATAGAATAATAGTTTTTCAAAACTTTCTGCTTTTCTAGAGTTAAGATGTCTGAATCCCAGGAAGGCCATTGATGTGGAGCAGGTTGGTCCAGCTGTTTTCTATAAAGAGTTGCCTCCTTCAAGGCAGATGGTCCCAGAGAAAAAGCCTATACTTAAAGAAACAAACCTAGATCTAAATTTCACTTAAGAATTTCCGTGAGGTTGTGGATAAATGAACTTTTGAAGCAGTTTTTGTACTTGCAAGGCAAGGATAATAATGGTTACTTCTCAGTGTTAATATAAGGATTAAATAATGCAGATGAAGTATCCTGTGTAGAGTCTGATACAAAGGTAGAAAGCCAATGTAAGTTTCTTCCTTTTTTCTGCTTCTCTTCTAATATATGACTGAAGATTTTGTAAGTCAAACTAGCACACAATAGCCTATATGTTGGGTTATGGGCTCATAAATGATTTCTACATTATTAAACATGGTAATTAATTAAAGCAGGCTGTGCATGGACAATAATGAAAGAATCATGAACTCTGGATTGTGATCAATTCAATTCTGTGTACCTGAGACCCAACATGAAAATGCTTCATATGTATGGGTTGAATTATTAAGCCTTTATCTTAAAAGTTTAACATGTAAGTTAAAAAGGGAAAAAGATGTTTTTGAATTTCACAACATCAGGGATCATAATTGTAGGAATTTACATATATAGAAAACAGACATGAATAAAATATTCATAAAACCTTAGAAGAAGATGGGTGGGGGGAGAGGGCAGAGCGCAGGTGTGGAGGGAGCACAATGGACTATGGTGGAGAAATACAGCATGGTGGAGGGTGGGATCTATACCTGTGACTCATATACAGTGTTGTAGACCAATAGTACTGCAATAATAAATAAAATAAAACCCTCAAAATTTTAAAAAGAAGTAAATGAGAACATGAAAATTCATTAACGTGGTATAAGAATTAATTTTCATCAGGCCTTCCCTGGTGGCGCAGCGGGTTAAAGCACAGCACAAAGAAGCTAAAGCCACTTCTGCATGAGTTCGATCCCGGTCCTGGAGGTGACCCACATGGCATGGCAGACCTCTCCTGACCTGTCTGCTGCTCCCCTCAGCAGTGTACTTCGTCGATCTGCCTATTCTGCTCCCCATTCTGTCTCTGGTGAATCGTCTCACCAGCCCTGCACCTCTGGCTTGTACCCCAGCTCTGTATGCATAAATAAATAAATCTTTGAAAAAAATTAAATTTCATCTTTTTTTTGTAATGCCCAGCCATGAATTCAGTTAAGTAATGGAATGATAGTTATATTCATTCATTTACTCCACAAATATTTATTGAGTACTTACTCTGTGACAAACCTGCTCAATAGGGAGAGAGAATAGACTATTAAATTGAGCAAAATGGAGGACACTGGTGGCCTTGATGGTAGCAGTGCCAGTGGAAAGGGGAAGATGAAGTAGTTCAAAGAGACAGCAGGAGATGAAGAAGTGAGTGTAGAAACTTGAGATCTGCTACAAAGGAAAACCCAAATGTCAGGGGATAATTGGAAACTACATGGAGTCCAGTCATTTTTTTAAGGGAGAAGACATTATAACATATTTGTAGATTAAAGGGACTGACCCAATAGACACAAAGAAATTGATGATGCAAAAGTAAAAGGGGGAAGTTTTGGAACCAAGTCCCTACGAAAGTCAGAGGGAGTGGAGTTCTGGTAAAAGGAGGTGTTGGATTTAAGAGTAGCAGAAAGGCAGTGTATGTATGTATGGGTGGGTATGAAATATGTGGTTGTGTTTTATCATCTGCTTCTGGTTTTCAATGAGTAATGGAAATATGGAACTAGGTCAATATCTGGGTTAGCATGTGCATAGGATTGAAGGCCTGAACAAAAGAGGGGAGGCTTCACGAAGCCACTGTGGGGAGCAGAATTCTAATTTGAGGGAGACATGGAGTGAGAAGACTGGGCCATGCCACTCACAGAAAGTTAGTGAGAACTGGCTGCACGGTGTGTGTTTCCCTAATGTCACATAAAGTTGCTCAGGAACTAGGGCAGGGAGGACAGAAAGCTGGGGCTAACCAGATTTGACTCCCCCCCCGCCACCCCAACCCTGCCATTTATCTAGAAATTATAAAGAAGGGAATCAAAGTCCACACCACAAAGACTGCCCCAAGCCAGAATATGGAGTGACTGGCAGAGCTGTGTTCAAGATGAAGGTCTTGCTGGGTGGAGAATTGGGTTTTGGGGTAGGGGGTGCTAGAAGGAAAAGAAAGGGCTGGCAAGTGGGAAACATGACTTAGCAGGTGGAATAGTTGATGAAATAAGGAGACATCACAGGAAATAAAGATGTAGAGGAGGGCCCTCCCTGGTGGTGCAAAGG
>NW_004567111.1:41000864-41033412 GCF_000260355.1 Condylura cristata
CCCCTGCACCTCTGGCCTGTACCCCAGTTTTGTACGCACAAATAAATAAATCTTTAAAAAAATATATGGAGAGGAACTGAGATGTCAATGTGTTAAATTTCTGGACATTAAAATGACTCCAAATGATGCAAAAGGATTTTGGAAGAGCAAAACAGTGTTCTGAGAGCCAAAGTCTTTAATAAATCAGGAGAAAGAGTGGGGACTTGGTCGATGGCAATCACAAGGAGAGGGGACTATTGACAAAGGCAGCTGAGTCAAAAGAGCTGGGAGGCTGGAAGGAAGATAGGGGAAAGACACTGACAGTAAAAAATAAGAGTATAATGTAAGGGATGGGGTGGAGAGAAGTCTACATTCAAGAGCAATGGAAAGGAAGAAGTGAGGAAGTCAGATTTCTGTTACGGCAAGAAGGTATTTAGTAAGCAGTGCATCAATGTAGGGAGACATAATTGAGCTTTAAATAAATGAAAGAACAGCCACAGTAGGATACACAATATAAGCACATAGCTGATAAACTTTAGATATTGTTTGAATGTTTTTGTTGTAATTTGTGCATATACTAAAAAATACATTCCTTATCATAGGTTAGAGTAATAAAAAGTTCAAATGTCATGGCTTTAGGTGACTATAGAACCCAAAGGGCATAAGAACCTACATAGTGATAAATGGTTTGGAAAACAGAAGGGAATAGAAGCAGATGGGATTGATGCCACTGATCTCGTAGGGGAAATCAGCCTACACATCTTGACTCTGAGGGCTTGACCAGGACCAATGGCTCACCTGGGCCACAGTTCACGTGACGACTTTAGCATCTGTTTAAGAAACACAAGCAAGAGGTGATCGATAGGCACCTGGCATCTAGACTGTAATGCGGGTGAAGGTGCCTGTTTTACCCAGGCATTTCCACGTCCTAGAGTTTATAGATTTCGATGGAGTGAAGCTGGTGTAGCTTGACCTAGTTCAAGAAATCTTCAAGGAGAGGAGGTGATTTCATTAACTGAAAATGAAATCGTCTGTGGCCTTGGCAATACAGAATCCTGAAGAAATGCTTGTCTTGACTTCATCATGATTAATTAAAGACAGAAAAGAGCAGCAATATCACTAGCATAGATGCATTCACACCCCAAGCTGTCCATCTTCACACTATAAAATTCAAGGTTTGGTTTATATTAAGTTGGCATGGACTAGTTGAGTGTTTTCACTCCACCAACCAGAACTCACTGTAAGGAGTTCAGGACCATGAATTCAATCTCCATAAATAAAAGATTTTTTTTAAGTGAAATAACTGCAGGATTTAACCTGAAATTCTTCTTTTAGGTACAGTTATTTCAGATCACCATTGGGCTGTGTTCCCAAGAGAACCAACAGGACTTGAAGATGAATCAAGGCAGCTCCATCCCCAATCGTAAAATTAAAAGAGAAAAACAGACTAGTATCACCTTTGTATATGAAAACCATTACAACGTAGAATTTCCTTTTGTCATTTAGGAAAAGATTTTAACTCTGCTAGTGGTGTTTCACAGTTTCCATAGGAAATACTCAGAAGACAAAAAGTCAATGAAGAGACCAGCTTCTGCCCATTCTGCCGGAGCCATGAATGACCTTAGATTATAATTTACATCCTGTAGTCTTCTCTGCTCTCTACCAGGCGTTCACAAATATCATTTCCTCAAATTTTCCTGGGGTGCCCAGATGACCGGAGCAAGGCTCTGATGGGCTCTCCTGCCCTTCTGTCTGTAGGGCTGTCGTGTGGTCTGTGCTGTACTTCATGCTGCACAACAGAGAACACAGAGAAGTTCTCCCTGACTTCTCAGGACCTGCGTTCTGGACAGCAAGAACCACAGCAGGCTCCCCACTCTTCAGTGAAGAGTCTGGCACCCCAGCTTTTGCCCCCACCGTTCTGTCTCCTCATCTCTCTTGGGAAATACAAACAAAAATTCAATGATTCTTCTTTGGCTTCTCTGGCCGTGTTCTCCTTCTATGAAGAAGTAAGTGAAAAAGGAGTCTGTCTTCGCACAACCCCTGAGATGGAGATTAAAAATCCTCATTTTGCAAAAGGTAGAAGTCACATTTCAGTGTCAGGAAAAGTTGGGACTTGAACTCTTTCTTGCTTTGGGATTACTGTTTTAATTAATTACAATTTAAACAAATCTGCCTATCTGATGATATCTATGTGCAATTAAAGCACTTTGCATCCTGCTCTTTTCCCGTGGCCTCAGTCCCAGACCACTTACAAACCATCAGCTGTGCGTTTCTGATTAGCAGCTCACACGGAGAGGGCCAGCCAGGTCTATGCAGAGGCCGCTGCAGAGAGGCAGGGCAGCTAGAAACTGAGAAAGACAGAGGACTGCAATCTGTGCTCAGGCTTTTTCATAACATCAGAAAGCAAAAATATTCCCAGGGACAGCATTAAATAGCGACTGTCCAGCAAGCGCTCTAATGCCCAGAGCTACCTGTCAGAAAACAGCAACTTATGGTTTTACACCTAAACCAGTCAGGGACTTGCAAGCCTGCTGAGAAGCTGATTCAGTTCCATTTTAACCATTTTCTTCATTTGTGACTAATTAGTACAAACTTCCCCAAAGGAGCTAAGGTTCACTAGGCTTTTCACTCACGGGGGAGGGAGTATCAAGAGAGAAGCTTGGTGGAGGAAAGCCCAACTGGGAATTGTTCAAACTATATCTCTGTTCAGTGTGTCAAATACATTCTTGAGGCAGGTGCTTGAATTCACAGGCTCTTTAAAGAGAATTTAGCAGCCCCAGGAATATATTGGTTAAGAAGAAAAAGGAGGGGCGAGGGGGAGGCCCACAGCTTCAGCTGCTAGGAGGGGAAAAAGCTAATCGTAGAAACTTCTCTGCCGGAGAGGTGCAGCTGTCAAAGCAATAAGGTAAATGAGTCTTAGACTAAAATGGATTCTGCAGTAGAACTGTGTTCTCTGATAAATAGGGGAGATTGAACTCCAGCACCATCCCGCTATTCCTTGGTATTGCCCCATTTGGGCGCAGACTGGGTGGTCTTAAGCCCACTGCCACCCTGTCTACCCCGGCCACACCAATCAAGGCCCCGCAGCTGAGACCCTGGCTGACCTGCTTCAGGAGCTCTTTTTCAAACTCCGATTCACTCATTTGTGTGGGATGCTTTTTTTGCTACTTTATTTATAGGATTACATAAATGAGCCATTAAAAATGTAAATCTTCAGAACAGTGGAATAATACAGATTTAAACAATAAGCTCGGGGCGGTACAGTACAGAAACGGCCCTGCACCCGGTCTAGCACCCCTTCGTGGCTATGGCAACAATAGGGGTTACGGCAAGGACAGAGGGGAGAGAAATAAAACATCCCTGCATTGTGGCAGCCACTGGCACCAGAAAAAGATTAGGGTGGGTTTTTTTTTAAAGGAGTATTAGAACAATAATGAAGATGTGCCATTATAATCAACAAAGGAGCTGGGGCTTCCCTCACACAGTGCAGGCGCAGGACAATCAAGAGCACCACAGATTGGAGAAGTTTATCCCACCTCATGGCAAAGTATTTAACCCTTTTGTGGCTTTTTGCAGAAGCAAAGGAGAGAAAGAAAAAGGGAAGAGCTGGAAACAGCATCATTCTCATTTCCTTATCTAGATGTGATAGTCTTAGGGTTATTATTATTTTCACTCTTTCTACTTGTGAATTCTGTAGAATTCTCCTAGCAGGTAGTCAACTGGTCCACAGAGGGGGGCACTGTTGGAGGGGAGCAGAGGGGGTGTGTGCTGGCGGGTTACCTGGCGCCCTGGGAGAAGCTAAGGAAGGATCTTCCAGGCTGAGCTAGCGATGTTCAGACCATGCTAGTCCAGAGAGAAGAACATGGCATGCCAGAAGTAAGAGGGAGGAAAGGACCCAGCAGGGGAAGGAAATGGGGCCTCCAGTGGTCATAGAAATCTGCTTTAAAAATATGCATCTGGCCCTCCCTGATGGCGCAACGGGTTAGGCCACAGCACTGCAAGCTAGCTGCAGCTGCTTCAGTGAGAGTTCAATCCCCAGCCCTGGAGGTGACCCACATGGCCCGGCAGACCTCTCCTGACCCGTCCACTGCTCCTCTCAGCAGTGTACTTTGTCAGTCGACATGTTCTGCTCCCCACTCTGTCTCTAACTAATCCTCTCATCGCCTCTGCTCCTCTGGCTTGTACTCCGGTTCTATATGCATAAATAAATAAATCTTTAAAATATATATGAATCCTTATTCATGCAGTACTGTTCAAATAACCAATAACCATGGACACAACTCCAGTGATGGATGAATGGATGGATAAACAAAATATGGGACAGCAAACAATGGAATACTAGTCTGTTCTGGAAAGGAAAAAAAATGCACAACTGCTACAGCATGGATGCAACTTGAGGGCACCGTGCTAAGTAAAATAAGTCAGTCACAAAGGGACAAATACTGCATCCTTCTACTGATACAAGGTGTCTATAATAGCCAAGTACATAGAGACAGATAGTAGAATGAGGGGAGTTGGGGGGCCTTCCCCAAAAATTACAATAAGTGTCAGTGGCAGGCAAGAACTTCTACAGATGTGACCAGAGAAACAGAGGTGCTCTGGCTGCATCAGACACTGGGACTCTCCACTAAGTCTTTTCTCAGTGAGGGGCTCCCCAACGGTGGTGGCTCTTGAGGCCCCTCTTGGAGGTTGAATGTCGCTGTTTCTGCTAAAGTTCTTTTTTTCACCTTTGCCAAGACCACCTTGCAGCACAGACACTGGAGGGTCAGCATGTGGGTGAGGGTTCACAGTAGAGGGGTCCAGCACTGTGGGTGAGAGACAGGTGTATATCTGACAGGGCAGAGGTCCCCAGCTGGGAAGAGAACTCAGGTGAGGCTTGTCCACCATCCCTGCCCAGACATCCCTGTTAGTACTTAGAGGCAATAAGTCTTTCCCACCGTTCCTTTGACAGTGGCTTCCCTCATGTCCAGAACCAGAGAAGTCCAGGCGAATTGGGTACATAATGCTGCACTTGGTCAGTGGAGAGCTGGCAGTTCTGAGACTATGGGTCCTGGCCTTTTAGGCAGTCTTTCCCTCAGGGCTGCTTATTGTGTTGCGTATCTGACTGAACCCCCCATTTCCGCAGGTGTACCCTTTGCTCTACCTAATTAATTTGCTTCTTCACTCACCAGGTTCTAGGAAAATTCCAGATACTATCACAAAGAAGGACTTGAAGCTAATCCAGGTCAGAGAGGAAAGGACCAATTTGTGCCACTTTGGGGAGCGAAGGTGTAAGTCAAATGGCCTTTCCTTTCCTTATTTTCTGAAAGCTTCTTAGAACTTCATTCCCAGTAGGAAGAACTGGTGACAGCCCAATAAGGAAGGGTTCTCAACTTCGCTATATATTGAAATAATCTGATGGACACTTAAAAATGTCAAACCAGAGATTCTGGTTTGACTGTCCTAAGCTATAGCCTATGTATCACAAGTTTGTGAAAACACTTCAGGTGATGTTAACATACTGCCAGGACTGAGAGCCACTCATCTAGAGATAATAAAGTTGAGTAAGAATCAACAAAATTTCCCTGATTGTAAAGGAGGTTGATTTTTGCATATGTTGATTTTTGCATTTGCATTTCATCTTTGGAGTTCTTCTGCCCATCTTTTGACTGGATTGTTTCCTTTTGTTTTTCTTGAGTCATGTGAGTTCTCTGTATATTTTTGTGATGCATTAGTGGTGGAAATTCTACGGGGGCAAACCAGATGTAAAATATATACAAAGAAAGAAGTTAAATGTGTAAATACCAAAAAGAAAAATCAACAGAATTTATGGAGAATGTTGATCTTGGATGTCATTGCCCCGGCCTGCAGCAGTGTAGGATAGTGGGGAACGGAGTTGCAGATGGGAGTTGAAAGTGTGCAGAGTGGGGGAAACTGTATCTCCTGTTCCTCATAGGAACAGGAGAGATGTTAGTGGATGCCTTTCTAGGGTAGCAGGCACTGTGGATGGGAATAAGAGACTGAGGCGAGGATGACCTGTCCAGAGACAATTTCACATGTCTCCTAGAATGATCCCCAAGAGATTGAAACAATGGTTGTTGCTGGAGGGCCATAGACTTGGCCACTGCTCCCTCCTGCTGCTCTTCAGAGTTTCCCTTCCCCAAAGTCTCAGAAACTTGGGCCTGCCTGCCCAAGTCTCCTCCTCAAAGTTCCACCTGAGGTTAAAAAAAAAGGTTATTAGGGTCCTCCTTGGTGGTGCAGCGGGTCGAAGCACAGCACAAAGAAGCTTAAGCCACTTCCTCTTGAGATCGATTCCCGCCCATCCCGGAGGAGACCACATGGCGTGGCAGACCTCTCCTGGCCCTGCCCGCTGCTCCCCTCAGCAGTGTACTTCGTCGATCTGCCTGTTCTGCCCCCCATTCTGTCTCTGGTGAATTCTCTCACCGTCCCTGCACCTCTGGCCTGTACCCCAGTTCTGTACGAATAAATAAATAAATCTTTAAAAAAAAAAAAAAGGTTATTAATTTACTTTGTACAGATGTTGCCTATTTCATTTTGGTTTCAAGTGAATGTTGACTAAGTGATGGCTCAGATGACTAGAATAATAAAACTAATTGGCATATATAGTGCTCACCATCGTCAAACTCATCTGCAAGTACTTTAAATGTAGACTGTTTCCTACTCCAGACACTATACTGATGGGCTGTCGTCTGGGTGTTGTGTATGTGCATATATACACACATACATCTGATGAGCAGACTATATATAGTTGTCTAGCTATGTTACTGTACTTCATTTCTCATAGAAGGCAAAACCACTATTTGAGCTTTAAATAAGTTTTCCTGCCTCGTTTAAAGCTTGTGATGATAAAAATGGGTTTTTCATGAAAAGGATAACTTTGAAAGAGCTCTTCATACTGGACAGGGGTGGGGTGTCTGTCCACATCCCTGCTTCCTCCCCTCTTGCCCCCTCTTGGGCATCCTTCGCCTCTGGCTCCAGTGCTGTACCCGCCTGTGGAAAGCTAACAATGATGGATCATCCCTAAAACCCTTGGCATCATTTCAGTCAACATTTTGCTGTTTCTCGTTGTTGTTGTTTTTAAAAGATTTATTTATTTATGCACATAAGAACTAGGGTACAGGCCAGAGGTACAGAGGGTGAAAGCATTCACCAGAAACAGAGTCGGGCACAGAGCAGGCAGACTGACTGAAATATGCTAGTGAGGAGAACAGCAAGAGTGACAGGAGAGGTCTACTGCGCCATGTGGGTCATGTCCCTGGCTGGGGATCAAGCTCGTGCTGCAGTGGCTGTGGATAGCTGTAGGTCTCAAAGAAAGATAAGTTTCCATGAAGATGGATCCTACTAATGTTGGTTTGCTGTCTTGATTTCTACAAATGGGGGCTAGGAAGAGAACAGCTTGTCCAAATTTCATGTTTAGGGATAAATGTTTTAATTTTCCAAATGTTCTTACCTGAGGAGAGAATGGAAACTTAGAGATGTTGAAAGTCATCCTTTCAGGTTCTTTTTGTTTCCAGAGGAAGGGAGCATGTTTAGGTGAACTTGGAGTCATTGTATCAGCTTCTTGTTGTTAGTTGAATGATCTACAAATTAGGAATCAGTCTCAAATAGGTAAATTTCTTATCACTTCTCAAGTTGGGAGTGAAGGTTTTTGATGATATATGGTATTATATGGCATGATACGGTAAGATGTGGTGTGATGAGATATGAAAACTGTGGAAATGATATCTTCTGCCAGTTTATTCAATCAAATGGTGAGGAGATGATGGTGATCAAAAAGGAGAAGAAATAGGAGGTAGAGGTGAATGGAGAGAAGAGCTATTGATATATTGATTATTCACCATCACACTTCACCATTGCACTAACCAAAGCTTCATATGACATTTATGAATGAAATTGGTTCCATTCATTTGCACTTTCAATTCACAGTAGTTATTTTTGTTGTTTTTCCCCCTTCCTAGCATATGGGTGAAATTCAACATATTCAGGTAATTATATATACTCCACCATTACACTTCACTTATTGATTAATGTGGAAAGATCATGTGCTAGTTTTCTTAATACTAGCAATATTGTGAAACCACAGAGTAGTCTGGAAGGACTGCCATTTGGTCTTTTGTGACAAATCAGGCATTTTCACCTGGGTAATTCCCCGCAGATTTGTTCGTTTCCCTGAGCCTTGAGCACTTGGCAGGAAAAACAAGACTTCTGAGCTGTAGTTTTTTAATGACTTCAGCAGGAGGGTTCTGCCCAGGCTTTATCTGCCCCTCTCCCATTGAGAAACTTGGATTGATGTTTTCAGTTGTTTATCCAAAAATGAATAAACACAACCTAGTGACAACATCGCCTCTTCTTTCATTATCTCTCACTATTTTGAGGCAATCAACATTTTTAAAGTTACCATCAATTCCTCTTCTATATTTTGCTTTCAAAAAAAAAAAAGGCACTAAAGCCCACTAACTAGTTTAAAAGAGATGATATAAACAAAGCAGGCTTTTTCCTCCTCATGAACTGTGTATATAATTACTTGAATCATGTTGAATTTCACCCATATGCTGGGGAAGGGAAAAAAAACAGCAAAAATAACTACTGTGAATTCAAACTGCAAATGAATGGAACCGGCCTCATTCATAAATGTCATATGAAGCTTTGGTTAAAAAGGCAAGTCTGTCATTCCAGGGACAGCAGCTGTTGTTATGTTGAACAAAATGGATACAAATGGGTATTATTTTAAAGTGAAATGCTTAATTTCAGGCCTACCAAGCACACTGTCCTCTGTGTAGCCCTGTGTCAGGCGAGCCTTGGTCTCCAGTAGAGGGCTTGATTGCACAGGAAAACAAGCTCACAGGCTGCGGCCCACCAGACCAGCAAACACACTGGCAATGTTTGAGTTACTATGGCAATCACAAAATAGGAAGGCCTTTTCTTCTTTTCCCCATCTCTGCATGCAGCCGCAGCCTGCTCCTGAATAGGCCACATCTGCAAAAAGTTTTAACACGGTACTCAGATAAAGAAAAGGATCCCCAAAATGGGCACTGACCCATCTCAAAAAATGTTGCAAATTTTACATACAAGAATTGGGGAGCTGGGCCACTTTGCACAGGTTATGTCATAATGCAAACACAAAGGGATAAAAGCGCATGAAGGCTTTGGCTGTCAGATACTGAGAGGAGGGAACAGCAGAAGGAAATGACAGCTTAAATGCAGATGTAAGGAGAAAAGTCAAAGATGGGTGACAGAAAGTTACTGATCAATGAATAAGGGAGAAATTTCAAACACACACACACAAAAAAACAGACAAAAGGGTAAAATACAATAAAATCTAGCTATAGAGATTTACTGAGAAAACCCCCCAAAGCATATTTAGCAAATCTTAGAACTATGAAACCCTGTGAAACCAACACATGGCTCTTTAGAGTGGGTCTTTGTCGACTTTTCCAGTCCCACCGTTTCCATGCAATTTACGGACAGGCCCAGGATGCTTCCAAACAATGGTGGAATGCCTCTGGGAACTGCTATTTTAGACACAGTTTGAAGAAAATGGATGTTTGTTGATTAAAAGATGCCTAACAACAGGTAGAGATGATGTTTGGGAACAAGCCCTTCTTGGAATGGGGAACTGATAGTAATGCCTGAGGTGGTGTTTTAGGTTGAAAAGACACCCACCAACCATTCCCAACATTTTTCTTTAAGTTTGCATCTTTAGATTTTATTGGCGTCCCCCCATTCTCCCAAGTTTAAAGGTGACCCCAGTTCCTGGAGTTCCACTACCTGCCTGTGTCCTTAGTTGAAGGCCCCCATCTTCAGGCTTCCAAAGAACATGATGCGTTCCCACTCGAGGCTCAGTCACTGCACCGCCCCCTTCACTGAGCCAAAGGGTTTTCCCTCTCAAAAAATCCAAATGTGAGAAGAAGCAAAAATACTGAAATTAATCTTCACGTCTTTTAACTTAAAGAAGCTATTCATGGCATGAAAGCAGTTGGAAAAGACTTGGGTGGGTAGCAGATTGAAAAGTTGCCATTTGCCAGAGCTGAAACTCAGAGGAAAGAATACTTTTAAATAGCATGAACTCACCACAAAAAGTCCACAGTGCTGAAAGGCGTCCAGAGTCCAGTAAAACTGACACTACATTTCACATTCATTGACTCTTGTTCTTTGGGGGGAGTTTTCGTATGAAGAGAAAGAGACAATGGAAGACAATAGTGCTACCTTATCAAAGTTCATTCATGCAGCTATTTCAAATACTTTTAACTGCTTGTCAATAGGTCTTGCAAGTCTCTGAGATTCTAAACGTTCTGTCACATTTGTGTACTAACCACTTAAAGTTCTGCTAAAGCTTTGTGACCTGGACTGCCTCCCCTTTATGTGGGTCAAGATGCAAGGCAAAGCCATTGTGTTAGACCGCCTTCATTAAATTCATTGATTTGACCTGTATTTTAAAGACCAAAAGTCAAATGGAATGGGAAGTTAAAGTTCCCATACAGAATCTTCCCGTGGGCCTTTTCGGCTTTCTTGAACTCTCTGGTGTTGGAGGCAAAGAACATTTGAGGGTTGTTTGAAGTCTCATTTACAGCCAGACAAGCCTGATGAAGAAAAGTTGGGATTTGTTTCTAATTTTATGCAAAGATAAAACAAATGCTTAAGACTTCGATTTTCTTCCTGAAGAGGTAGTTTTCTTGCTCTACACAGCAGTTGTGGAAGGCTCTGTTGAGGCTGGCCTCCTGGCCTCCTGGCCTCCTGCCCTGTGCTGGGATATCTGCATTTGCTCAGAAGCTCTGAGCGAATTGCCATTCACTGGCACTTTTGGACTCAAAGTGACTTAATTTTTCTTTTGGACATATTGAAGGATGTCAGCATTTCAAAGTCTTATCTTTTTCTTGTGAGTATTTTCATGGCTAAAATGGACACAAACAGTGCTCATGGAAAGTGTGTGTGCGCCATGTGATACCCCTCAGCTTAAAAAAAGATGAACTCTTGCCTTTTGCAGTAAGTGGATGGAATTGGAAGAGATTATGCAGGTGAAAAAAGTCAGGAGAAAGATGAATACCACATGATTTCACTCATATATGAAATATAAAAAGCAAAGCAAATGAAAAGGCAAAACCAAACCAAAGCAGTCATGAATTCTGGCTGCAAACTGGTTACCCAAAGGAGGCTGTGGGGTGTGGGGTGGGTGGGGGGAGAGAGCCCTATCGACTATGGTGGAGGGTTATTGGTGCTTTGGTGGTGAGCTTGGTGTGAGAACATATTTTAAGAAGTGTGAAACTATGCCTTTGTAACAAATGTGATGATGTAAGCCAGTATTACCTCAATAAAAATGAATTAATTTTAAAAATTATATATAGTGGGTGTGGGGGGAAGGGAAACAAGGGAGGGAGAGAAGTTGTCAATACAAATCCTGGCAAGTGGATTAAAATCAAAGTTCAAGTAGCTTTTCAGGTTCACACAGCAAACAAAGAAATAGAATCCAGGCTTATGTGGTCAAAATGCCCACACTCTGAGGGGAACTTGGTATCAGTTGCAGCCAATCATTCGATCTTATAAATCTAAGAATCTAGCTGAGAAGTAATAAAGAATACATTAAATTAAGTATTGGTATGTGCTGGTTAGGGGTTATTATTGTAAGATAAGAGACAGTTTCTCAAGGCTATCTTTTAAAGTAGAATAAAAAGCTACCTTGGGGTCCTCCCTTGTGGCCCAGCAGGTTAAAGCACAGCACTAAGAACTTAAAGCCACTTCAACATGAGTTCGATCTCCACCTGCGGCAGACCTCTCCTGACCCACCCACTGCTCCCCTCAGCAGCGCTCTTCATCAGTTCTGCCTGTTCTGCTCCCCACTCTGTCTCTGGTGAATCTTCTCATTGCCCCTGCACCTCTGGCCTGTACCCCAGTTCTGTATGCATAAATAAATAAATCTTAAAAAAAAAAAAAAGCTACCTTGTTGGGAATGATTTAAATAGCAGAAGTCAGGTAAATCGGCCAGGAAAATGAACTGTTTAGTCAATGCTCAATGGCACAAGAATCACACCGAGACAGAATGAGACTTCTTCGTGCTGTTCCCCTAAGACTGGGACAAGGGGTATAAGATGACCCATTCCATGCCCCTCACCCTATTTGATTCTACTTACCTGAGGATTGTGGCCTCTTCACTTTTGATTTGGAGTAATCTTTATTGATATTTAACATATCTAGAAATATGTTAGAATTGTAATGCCTTTCTTCATATTTTTTTTCTGCATATCATGTATTTTTCCTGGCACACAATTTGGAGTTCAGTATCTGTCTTTAGGAGGTGAGGGAGAAGGAGCTCAAAGCCTCTCTGCCTCTTGATTTCTGTCTGCACTAGGACATACAATCTTGTGTTCAGATGGCAATTTCCTCCCTTCCTGCAGCTGTAAAAAAACACAGAAAGAGCCATATTTACTTCCATTCTCTTTTATTAATTATTAATCTAGAACACAGGGGTGGGGATTGTCTCGTCAGTTTGAGAGCATTTGGGTCACAGACAGGCTGAGGGGGCGGGTGGCCTGCCTTAGGAGGCCCAAAATCAAGGCCCTCCCAGTAGGCCTGGAGGACAGAGCATGTAGCTAAAGAGGCTGATTCTTGAGCCTTAAAATCTGATAGAGCTTGTCCTACTAAGTTTTAAATTCCCTCGGGACCTGACACACTTCTTCCTGATTTTTACCTTTTGGATTAGGGATTTCTATCTAATGACTGTCCCGTCACTGATTTTGAAGACATTTAACTTGTCTGTTTCACAGGTTCACAGCTGGAGAAGAATTTTATTTCAAGATGAATCATATGCATCACCCATTTTGATTTAACTGATATTTAGATGAGATGGCACTTAGCATTGATACTGAAGTGGTTTGACTTCTGGGTTCATTGGGATGGAATGAATGTGCTTTGCATGTGAGAAGGACATGAACTTTGGAGGACAGAGAGCAGAGAGTTCTAGGCTGGATTGTGTCTCTCTCAGGCCATAGGTTGAAGTCTTAGCCTCCCAGTTCCTCAGAATATGCCTATATTTGGAAATAAGGTGTTAAAAATATATTCATGGTGGGATCCCCAACCACACCTGAATTTATGCTAATGAGGTGATTAGGGATGGCATGGAATCCTTCCTGGGGACCAATCAGGAGCGCAGATGGTTGGGACTTTGAGTCAGTCTGACTTCCTAAAAAGGCAGGAAATCAGGAGATTGAATTCTAACATGTGGCCAAAGTCTGCATAATGAGAACTTGGAGCACTATAAAATCTCTGGGCACAGGCTTGGGAGAGATACCTGGTTGGGGGACACATTGATATGGCAGGTGGGGGTTCTGTGTTCAGAACCCTCTAAAATGTTAGCCTTTATGTCTCTCTCCATTTGATTTCTCCTGATTTATACCTTCATAATAAAGTTGTCATTGTACGCATAATGCTTTCCTGAATTCTGTGAGATGTTCTGTTGCATTGTCAAACCTGAGAGAATTGTGGAAACCCCCAGATTTGTAGCCAGCTTAAGACTGCCAACCCTGCAGCTAATGTCTGAAGTGAGGACAGTTTTGTTGGGACTGTGTCCTTATACTGCATCTGCACAAACTCTGGATGGTTAGCATCAGAATCGCATTGTAGTTTTGCTACTTGCAAGCTAGGCTAATTCTAATCAGCACTTAGGGCGTTAATTTTTTAATTCTCTATTTATTTTATCTTTGTAAAGCTCTACATATCTTTTGTAGAAAATATTTTAGATAAGAAAATATTGTAAAGAAAATTAAAAGTAACCATAATCCCCAAAGATTGAAAGAACCGCTATTAGCTCTCTTTAACTGAAACCTGTTTTCTATCTCTGGACCTGCCTTACTACGCTGAAATCATGCCATATCTTGGATTGTAAAATGCAGTTTTCATTCAACATTTATCATTTTCCCTACTACATATTAGATACTAGTAATATAATAAAAAAAACATGAAAGATCACACCTTTGACCTTAAAGTGATACTATTCCAATGCAGGAAAAAAAATAAATTATTAAGTAATTAATTATTTAGTTATTAAATTATTTAAGCAATAGGATATCAAAATATTACAGTTTTCTGAAAAAAATAAAGCAGCGAATTCTGGGTTAATAGTAGATTGGACACATATCTACACTAAACTATATAAAGTGATTTTTCTAAACCACTTCAAGATGAATCATATACCTCACTCATATTTGATTTAACTGGTATTTAGATGAGATGGTGGCTTAGCATTAATACTGAAGTGCATTGACTTTTGGTTTCATTGGGATGGAATAAATTTGTTTTGCATGTGAGAAGGACATGAATTACATATAGTGGTTTTTCTAAAACCTACTCCTCTGAAATCGAGGAGGACAGGAATGGGACCCAAAAAAGTGAAGCATGTGCATAGATGGAGTTGTTCAAATATACCCCTAAAATTATATAATGTGTAAATGGTTGACAAGTTAAGTTTTAAAAATAGAAAAAAAGGAGAAATTTTCAATTAGTACCTAGTGCAATAGTTTCATTCATTTGATCAATATGCAGTAAGTACTTGTATGTACCAGGCAATCGTGTAGGCTCTGAGGTAAAATAGTAAGCAAAACTGACAAAAGCCTTACCCTTATGGAGTATATATTAAAAGGCTGCTGAAATAATCCAGGAAGGATTTATTGGTAGCTTGGGCAGGGTGAAATCAGGGAATGGTGAAAGGAGGTGAGATTCTGGCTATAATCTTAGCATACAGTTAGCAGGACTTGCTGATAGATGCAATATAATATCTCAGAGGAGTCACTGATAAATTATGGATGGCTTCAAAAGAGAATCTGAGGTATGTATTTCACATCCAGGCAAAAATGTCATTAAGTAAGTGTACATCTAAGTCTGAAGTATAAGGGGAGGCATGAACTTGAGACTGGGGAACATTCTTCCTTCTCTGCCTGAGTCTGGCCTGATATCCTCAGGACATTCATTCAGCCAATGAGTTATTCCACTTTGATCTACACTTGTGAGCTGGAGGCCATGATAAACTTGGAAACAGAAAAAATAGCAAACAGCCCGATCCGTATGTATGGACATTTTCCTGCGAATTCCTGGTCTCCTAACCTCACAGGGAAACCGACCCAACCCTCTTCAACTTGGAGCCTTCTTCTAGCCTGTTTTTCTTCAATGTTCCCTTACCCTACAAGATTAAGTAGAAGTAAATTGCACCCTTCATCAATGACAACATTGCTCTTTCCTTATCTAACAAATTTTGTAGTTGCTACTCAGTCTTTCAAAATTAAACTTCTTTACAACATACACAACCATGAAAACATCTAAAAGGCAAGGGGATGATTAACCTACAAGTCAGGAGGTGGATAACTGGGAGGAGAGAGAATCACACAGCTTGGAAAGAGCACAGGCACCAGCAATTTTCAACCCCTGAATCTGGGAAATGGGTGCATTAGTAGTATGTTGTCATAACTATAATATGCCTTTAGGCCCTCCCTGGTAGTACAAAGGGTTAAAGGGCAGCACTGCAAACTAGCCACAGCCGCTTCAGTGTGAGTTTGATCCCCGGCCCAGGAGGTGACCCACATGGCACAGACCTCCCCTGACCTGTCCACTGCTCCCCTCAGCAGTGTACTTCATTGATCTGCCTGTTCTGCTCCCCACTCTGCCTCTGGTGAGTCCTGTCACCACCCCTGCACTTCTGGCCTGTACCTCAGTTCTGTATGTATAAATAAATATATTTTAGGAAAAAAATTATGCCTTTATACTTTCCACTGTGTGATATATTTCTCATTTAAAACATTTCAAGGAAATGAAGTTGGGGTTAGGAGTTTGAACAATCACAAAGAGACTGTTTTAGATGAGGGAGTCAAGAAAGGCTTCTCTGAAAGTGACAACTGCATAGAAATTTGAATAAAATGAAGGATCATGCGGTGCAGAATCACTCAGCCAGGAGTAGAATTCCAGGCAGAGAGATCAACAAGTACAAATGTTCTGAGATGGGAGTGAACTTTCTGTTTTCAGGAACCAGTGCAGACACCAGTGAAGAAGAGGGAGGGAGAGTAGGGGTTGCAAGAGCTGGCAGGTGCAGGCTCAATGGGCAAAGATGTGAATTATTATAATGTGCTAATATTGTTATAATTGCCTTTGAGTGGAAAGCCACTGAGAGGTTTTGAGCTGTCGAGACTCGGGCTCTTGTTTATGTTTAAAACCATGACGTGGTTACTTCGTAGAGGGTAAGTACACGGTAGGGGTTCAGGAGTGGCACAGGGTGCTGTTTGGAGGAACCCCGGGGACCACCCTCACATGCACTGGGAACATTTTGAGTGTTTTGCAGTCACATCTACCATGACTGTTCCCAAGCCCCCAATGAAGTAGCATCAAATGTATCACTTAATTAACTTTATTGATTTTCTCCCAAATTCATTTTTTCCCTTTGCCCAATAGACTTGTGTTTAGTTATGTAATTCTCCTATTCCCTGCTTGACTGAGTGGAAGTAAGCCCCACCCGCAGCCACAGAGGAGACCCTGATAAGTCTAAGCAGACCCAACCTGAGCCAGGGTGTAATTTAAGACTGTAACTTGGAAACTGGTTCTGGACAACAAAATGGGGAACTGGTGCTGATATCGGCTGAGCTCCTGAGAAACTTTTCCTACTACTAGAAAATAAAGGTTGTTCCTTTTTCTTTTTTTCAGAAAGGTCCAATTCTTCAGCCTCCCTCAGACCAAAGATGGGAGATAGCTCAGAGAAGAATGACAGAGAAGCCACACTAGAGACTTGAACTGCCCACCAGGAGCCACAATAGCACTGAACCCCTCCAGGTGAAATGACGGATATCCTTAACTGGACTTCCAGCTGAAAACAAGCTGTCTGTTAGGTGTAGCCAGAGGTACCCTAACTAGTAGAGTAGCCTCATTCTGGAGGCTCAACAACCCCCATCAACTGTCTTTAACCTTGAACTCTTCAAAAGCTTCTCCTGGGAGACCCCAGTGGGTGATTTACATGGGCTTAGGGATGTAAACATACTTTTTTTCCCTTTTCACCCTCCTGAGAATATGTTTGTCTTTTTTTTTTAAGTTTTTATTTATTTATGCACACCAGAACTGGGGTACCAGAGGTGCAGGGTGAGAGAATTACCAGAGACAGAGTGGGGAGCAGGACAGGAAGATTGAAATACACTGCCAAGGGGAGCAGTGGACGAGATAGGAGAGGTCTGCTGTACCATATGGGTCAGCTCCCTGGCCAGGGATTGAACTGGTGCTGCAGTGGCCACTCATAGTGCTTCTCTGCACCCCTTGTGCTACCAGAGAGGGCCCCTATTTATTTGTCCTTAAAGGAGGTCTGCAGCATGACTACCGCTGATGGTATCCCCTTACCAAGTGTGCTGTGTCTTGGTGGTCTCCCAGTCTCAGTCCCTAGAAATCCAAAGGTGATTCCCAGCCTCCACTGTAGCAGCACCAGGGTCAAACATCCCGGGTAGGAAAGGAAGACATACCTTTTTCAATACTCTGTGTCATCACTCTCTGGCCCAAACCCCAAGCACTCAAACCTCCAGGGGTTCCTACCCCTTCTCACTCAGAGTTATCCAAAACATATTTGAGGGGAGTTTCAGGACCAGCCCCATCTCAGTGTTCAGCAAAATGCTCACTCTGAGTCACAATTTAGGTTTATCCAAAAGAACCTCCTACATAACCTTAAATTTTGTTTGTATTTCTGATGACAACTCTCCTTGAATTTAGAATCCTAGAAATAGAATTTAAATTGCTCTTGATTAATATTTTCCAGTACCATTTTATATTTGATATAAAATATTTATCTTTTCACTTTATTTTTGATGTAGAGAAATTTTTTTAAATGGATACATTTTTCATTTTGTTTTAGTCTTCATTCTCTAAGAAGCAAGTACCAAGACAGGATTAAATTTGCAAAAGGATTGATAAGGGAAGTAAAAGAAACTAGGGAATTATCTGGTAAAGGCTGGGAGGATTGTTAGAGCATGATGTAAATCTGACCCAAAATGAAAGAGAAAGGAAGCAAAAATAGGATAAAAGCAACTTAAGCTGCCCCGGAGTTAAAGGAAGGTTTGCAAGAACTAACATGAAGCCCTTGAATCAAAGTTAAAAAAAATAGGAGTAAATTTTCATGGCCTTGAATTTTATGGTGGACTCTTGGCTATGACACAAAAGCATAATCACTAAAACAAAAAAATAGATAAGTTAAATTTCATCAAAATTGGAAACTTTTCTGCATCAAAGGATATTGTCAAGAAAGTGAGGACAACCTACATAACAGGAGAAAATACTTACAAATTATATACCCCATAAGTGACTTGTATCCATAAATAACTCCTACAACTCAACAGTATGACCAATAACCGGGTTAACATGTGGGCAGAAGATCTGGATAGACATTTCTTTAAAAATATACAAATGGCCAACAAGCACTCCACATTGTTAGTCATTAGAGAAATGAAGCTCAAAACCACTTCACTCACTAAGATCACTGTAATTTTTTTTAATGGAAAATAACTAGTGTTATCAAGAATGTAGAGGAAATTGGAACCCCATACATTGCTGGTAGGAATGTAAATGGTTTAGAAGGTATGGAAAAGTTTGGTAGTTTCTCAAAAAGTTAAATATATAATTATCACTTGACCCAGCAATTCTATCCTGAAGTATATACCCCCAAAGAATTGAAAACAAGTCCTCAGTCAAATAATGTATGCACACAGTAAAGCAGCACTGCTCACAAATTCAGCCAAAATTCAAATGTCCATTATCTGTTGATGGTATATACATTGGATGTATTCATGCAATAGAGTGTGATTCAGAATGAAGGGTCTGATATGTGCTATAAAATTGATGAACCTTAAAGATATTATGCCATGCAAAAGACGCCAGACATGGGCCCTCCCTGGTGGTGCAGCCGGTTAAAGCACTGCATTAAGAAGCTAAAGCCACTTCCGCATGAGCTCGATTCCCGCCTGCCCCGGAGGCGACCACATGGTGTGGCAGACCTCTCCTGACCCGCCCGCTGCTCCCCTCAGCAGTGTACTTCGCCATCTGCCTGTTCTGCTCCCCGCTCTGTCCCTGGAGAATCCTATCACCCTCCACATCTCTGGCCTGTTTCCCAGTTCTGTATGAATAAATAAATAAATCCAAAAAAGACGCCAGACACAAAATGTTTCATATTAAAATGTTTCAGCCACTGTGGAGAGATGTATAGAGATTCCTCAAAACACAAAAATAGCTCTACAATATGATCTAGTGATTCCATTCCTAGAAATCTACCCAAAGAACATAAAACACTTCTACAATAGGAGAGCTGCACTCCTATGTTTATTGCAGCATGATTTACAACAGCTAAGATACAAAAATGACCCAAATGCCCCCAAAGAGATGACTAGATCAAGAAGATGTGATACATATAGACCATGGAATGCTATTTAGTGATTAAAAAAAAAGATAAACTTATGCCATTTGTGACAACATGGATGGAGCTGGAAGGGATTATACCAAGTAAATAAATTGGAAGGAAAAAGAGAACTACTTGATGGTTTCATTTATATCTGTACAGAGAGAAACTCAGCAAAGGGTCAGGAAAAAGACAAAACTGGTAAACTGAGCATAGAGCCAAGGCATAAAGGGAAGGAGAAGAAGGGGTCAAAATAGTGGAGGGAAGAGCAAAGGGACCATGGTGATTGATCACCGGTGCTATGGTGGCAGGAGAACTACGGAGACTATGCCTGAGGAGAGAAATCAATATTGTCCAAAAATGAACAACGATGGAAGAAAATAAGTTAATGAATTTAAAATAGTTAAAAAACAATGCTTATATATTACATGAAATCTACACAATAAGTAATGCTATAGAGACAAAAAGCAGATTGCTGAATTCCCGGGCTTGCCAGGAAAGGAGAATTGGGGAACTGCTTAATGAATGTGGGGTTTCCTTTTGTGCTGATGAAAGTATTTTGCAACTAGATAGAGGTGCATAGCACACACTGTGAATGTACCATATATCCTGAGGCTGAATCTGTGAGCAGCAAATGGGAAGTGCAGCCCTGTCCCAGAGGCAAGGACTGTGGAGACCCAGGTCCAGCATCCTCCCTATCACTGGAGCTCTGTTTGGGAATCAGCTCAGTTGCCAGTTATCTATCAATTGTTTTTCCTCTTAGGTTTCTTGGGTGGATCAGCAATGTGATTCCTGGGCTCTGGTGCCAGCATGTTGGCTTTGGAGTACTTTCTACTTTGTGAGGCTGGGTGAGTTACTTCATTTTTCTTATCTGGAAATAGGTTAATATTAGTTAAATTAGTTAATATACTTGTAAGGTTTGTAAGAGCTGTGCCCACCTATAGAAAATGGTGGAATAAGTATAATGATGACACCAGTGCTTGGAATGTCATTTCCCATCTAGAAATCAAGTAAATATTACTCTAGCTTACTATGCATCTTGTTAACAAAAGAAATTCAAGATTTATTTTCCACAGATATATTTACTTCCCCTTAAGAAAAGTATGTGTCACTCTGTACTGGGATGCTTGGAATACAGCATCCTGTTCTCTCTTGGCAACAGATGCAATCAAACTTGCTGTGTACGTTTAATTTCCCTTCTATTTTTTTGCCATGGGGAGTTTTTCTTCAGTCTTCAAGGACTTTGGATTTGGTCCTAGGGCAGCACCCTGAATCTAGATTTGGGTGGGCGTATTTGGTCCTTCCAAGCTTCACAAGAACCATTTCTATCCGCCCTGCTGTGAACCACACAATTCATGCAGTATCGGATTTTCACAGTGTGAACCTCAAAAACGCAAGGGCCAGCTTAGGATGTGTGCCTGAAAGCTTTTGCATCCTTTATATCTCAAATGACAACTTTCTTAATAGTCTCATCCTTGGGCCCACATCTGGCTCAGTCTCTGCAGCAAACAGGATGCAAGAGGCCACCCCTGCTATCCTTTTCAGTTTGAACTTATTCCTTCTTTGCTTGGTCATCCTGGAAGCAAGAATCCAACAGAGGCTGATCTAATTGTTTAATTCTTTAATCTAGCAAATTTATTTGTGTTTGGTATGCAGATACAAATCATGTGTGTGTGTGTGTGTGTGTGTGAGTGAGTGTAGAAGAAGGGGGGTGTAAGTCAGATGAGGGGTGGTGCTGAGAGGATTCATCAGAGACAGAGTGCACAGCAGAACAGGCAGATCTACTGCTGAGGGGAGGAACAGGCCAGATAGAAGAGGTCTGTTGGGCCATATGTAGGTTAGCTACCTGGTCAAGGATGGAATAACACCAAAACTTAACCCCCAGGGATGGAATAAACACCAAAACTTAATACCAAGGAGGCCTCTAGATAAGTCATTTTCTTGCTGAATTTTTAACATTAAATTTACCAGAATGTTGAGTTTATCTCTGGATTAACAGTCCTAGATGGGTCATCAATTTTGTTCCATTAAATCTTTCTATTCATGTACTAAGAAACACTTGTATCTTGTAATTTTTTAACATTTAAATCACCATAGATAGCCTGCAACCCGCCTTTCTCGAAAACTTTTTTAAATCCTTATTATTTTGCCTAAAAGTTAATTTTTTTTCAGATCCAAAGGAAAAGTAATCTCTGTGAGATTCATTAGAATAACATTCAACTCATGCATTACTAATTCATAGAGTGTTTACGAAATACATTTTTCCCAACTTAATTTATAGATTGAATGCTATTCCAGTCAAAATATCACCAAGGTCATTACAGAACCATTGATAAAAATGGTCCTGAAATGCGGTAGCAAAATAAATGGGCAAACTATCAATGAAGCAGAAGGCACTTGTCGAGGCAGATCTTAAAAGACAGTATGGAACAATGAGGGTTAAGGCTGTCAACCAGTCACTGTGGAAAAACAGGGAAAGGTGTTACAACTCGACAAAGGAACAGTAACAGTAAATCCATAAACCAACTTAAGCCATGACGATCTGAGGACAGAGATTTATCAAAACCCTCCAATCTCATCTGTGGACAGCAAGGTTTTGTTTTTGTTTTTTGAAGTATTTAAGTAAACTCTGAACATTTCAAAGTGACAGGATGAAGGCAATCACATATACTGATATTAATCTCTCTTGAACTTGTACAATATAGTGTGTACAATGTAGTGTGTTTCCAATTGTGTTGACTAGAAGCATTAGCATAGTGCTCAATAATACAGTTTAAGGGTTAAAATAATGCTGCTTGTCAGTCCTGATTTTGATGGGAACACATCCCCGTGTTCCACCAGTAGGGATGTTCTTGATGGGAGCTTGAAGGAGTATTGAAGAATTGTTTATCCTTACTGGAGGACTTTTTTCATATGTCATGGCCTATAATAGCTTCACAATTCAGCTCGGTGGTTCTTATCATCAATCTCATTTTCAAATCTTAAGATTTAAATCTTAAATCTTGTTTTCACAGACAGCAGAGCTTGACAAATCTTTGCAAATGATCCAACCTGAGCATAGCCAGAGGCAACTAACCTTGAACTGAAGTCCTGGGTCAAAACTAAGAGACAGGCCACAGAACTCAAAGAAGAGGGTTTATATTTGAAAGGTGATGGGATAATGTTTGTTACTGAAAGTCAATACGCAGACATTCTAGTGAGGAAAATCTTGGTGTTCAGGTGGATTAAAATTGCCACAATGAAGAGATCCATACATTTATTCACATGTGAAATAAAGATTTAGCCATATATTAATGAAAGCAGAGATTGGTGTTCTTTCTTGCCTTTTTAGGAAGAAACTAGAAGTGAAAAATTCTAGGATGAAGCTGGCAAACAAATGAGGTTTATCCTTGTCTGGGGAGACCAGGACTGGATCTTCTTCCATCCTTGGAGGCAGGTGGAAGTAAGGTAATGTGTGATACAGAAGGCTAGAAAGAAGCAAGAATCAGCAGGAAGATGGTAAACCCCAAGACCAAAAAGTCTGTAACCACCCAGAGATCAGCACTCAGGGTGGGCAAGGAACCTGAAACACAGTCAAGGAATTAAATGCTGTCATCATACATTTGACTTTACTTCATGCTTTCAGCATCCCAGCATCCTCAAAGGCATGAGTTGTTTATGTATTCTTTTGGGTCCTAACAGCAGATTGGAGGATGTAGTGATCTACTTAAGCTAACAAGTGGTAGCAGTTGGTTGGAGAGGGGAACTGTGATTTGATGGTTGGAGAGGCCTGAGCTGCTAGGTAGTTTCCTACTCCATGAAAAAAAAATAAAACACCTTGTCTCTTTTCCCTTCCCTGTTGTCAAATCCAAGGCCTGGGCTTACTCTTGATGCTTGGAGCTTTGTGCATTCAACCAACATTTACTGAATGTCTACTGTGTGGCAGGTATATATGAGCATCAAAATTAAATGGGAGGGCACCATTACTTTTATATTAATACAGTTTTCATTGATCTGGAAAGCATTTTTACTTAAAGACTAGAAGAGAATACCCATTTAACAAAGCTAATAATAGCCGCCCTACTCACATTTCTGAGCCTGTGCTAAGCATTCTCTGCACCTCACCTCATTTCAGACCCATAAAGACCTTGAAGGGAAGCTACCATTATTCTCTTTATCCTACATACAAGGACACTCAGGGTACAGAATTGATGGGTAACTCACCAGAGGTCACACAGCCAGCAGTTAACAGACACCTGACCCCACAGCTGAGGGCAAATCCTACACTTCAGCCAAGGTTTCATGTGAGCTGGGAGTCTCACCTGCATGACATGTCCAGGTTGGTAGGAAGTAGCTAGAGACAGCCCTAGATGCCCCCAGAGGTTCCAGTCTTCAAGGTTCAGGCAACAAAGCCATGGAAATGCCACACAAGGCACCTCTGTGGCCAATTGTTTGGGTCTTTGGA
Source organism: Condylura cristata (assembly GCF_000260355.1). Lineage (NCBI taxonomy): Eukaryota > Metazoa > Chordata > Mammalia > Eulipotyphla > Talpidae > Condylura > Condylura cristata. The sequence goes on from NW_004567111.1 coordinate 41,024,681, forward strand.
GAAGATGAACTGAGTGGCCGATCCATCATGGACTGACTGTGGCGCCAGCCGCTGGCTCTCTGTACCCATGCTTGTCTCCATTAACATCATTTAGTTTTTAGACTTTTCCTAATTAAGAAAGGTTCCCACCAGCAACAGCAAAAATCCTCACCACCTCTTTCATTATCTCAGCTTTTCTTCCCCTTAATTACTATTGAGCTCCTGGCTGATTAAATTAGTTTTTTCGAGGTCCTTTCTGAAATCTTGGGGAAATTATCTAAAAATCATGAAATCAATTCCCTTACGCTGTTTTAATCTTTTATGCCCTAGGCTCAAAGAAGGATGGGCAGACAAGTGCAGGCCCTCTGAGAAGTGTGCAGCCCTACACTGCTTGCCAGCCTTCTAGGGCCTTTGTGGACCATCTGGGTCAATTTCCTTCCAAGTAAATGAAATGCAAATAAAAATTCCAGCAGTTTTTCAGCTGCCGGCTGCCCAGCTGATTAGCATGACAGAGGCTGGGAGATGAGGCCTGACCCGGTGCACTTCCCCTCATCTCATTAAGTTGTAACTCCACCGCGGCTGCATTCATGGTGTTTATTGACGCTGAAAGGCGTCTTTATCCAAAACTAGCTAAATTCACATTCAGACTTTTTACTTGGAAGTCTTGCCTGCTCCAGCATCCACATGAAAGTGAACCTATTGTGGCTGACTCATGTGTCCTGCTGATTCTGAAACAATCTGGAGGTTTCCCAAAAATGCTTATTTCACAAGTTTGTATCCTTCCATCCTCCTCCCCCAGTCTCCGCTTGCACAGGGGCACCCAGTGCAGGAAGAGGTAGGGGGAGCGTGGGAGGAATTCCTAAAGTCAAGTTTTGAGGATGCTGGAAAAGGAGGGTGAGTGAGAAGGCTTTTTTTTCTTTTTTGGTTTGGAAGCTGGGTGATCTGTAGGTCCGGTGAGACCCATCGCTGACCACTGTGTGCTAGCTAAACTACCCTCCGGGAGCCTGGGCTTCAGAGAGACCCCTGACCGCGTGCAAATGGCGCATGGGACCACCACTTTGTGGCCACCCTCCTCCACAAACCATCAGAAGGGCACTTTTCCTCTATCTGTATTCATTAGCCACACAGGAAACCATGCCCTCACAGTGGCCTAGATTTTCTAGCTGATCCTCACGTTTTAGGGCTTGGATATTTGCATGTTGCTCAAGGATTCGCCCACTCCTGAGGGTGGGAGGTCGGGAGAGTGACCCTCCCGTTCTTTCCATCTGAGAAAATGCCTGAGGAAGATCCACCGAGCTCCACTGCGGACCGGGGGTATTTATCTTTAGAAATCGAGCTTGAGGGAAGACATGAAGCTCAAAAGGAGAGAAATGATATTCTTGTTTGTGATTCTTTGGTTGTTCCTGCCTCCATCCCCAAAAGAAAAGTTTTGATCAAACCCCTACCTCCCTGGCTCTGTTGGGATGTTAGTTGGGGGAGGAGCTTTGAAATCCATATGCTGGTTTGATGAGTGTGACTCATAAAAGTGAAGTGAGACCTGCACTTTTTTTTTTATATGAAAGTAAAACCTGAACTTTTTATAGATTTTGGTTAGCACTTAGCTAACTGGAGGTGTATGGATTTCCAGGTGGTCAGGTCATACATGGGTCTGTTTCCAGTGGCTGCCTGTGCCCAGGAACAGTCCAGAAGACATTTTTCTAACCAAATTAACAGCTTTGAATCTGTTGTGATGCTTTACCAGTTCATAGATCTTAATCTTTCGCCCACCGGATCTGTGCCAAGAGTTATTGTATTTAACAATTTAATTAAAATCTCCTCCCACTCTCTGTTTTCTCTGAGTTTAATAACTCAGTTGGTCACTTTGTAGGTTGGCTCAGATTTCCCTGGCTGTTGATGAAAACATTTTGTTTCCCCTTTCTGTTGGCCAACAGGAGGGGGTGGGTGGATTAGGAGCTGAGTGTGTGACCATCCATCAGGGCTATGTGGAAAGACTGTTAAATTTGCTCAGTTTGCTTAGCTACAGATGACCAGCAAGTCACATGAGACTTTTCATTGTAGAGGCATGAGCTAAAGAGAGTGCCGGAGGGTGACTTTGGTGAGAGAGAAGGGCAAGGCCACTTCACCATAGGCCTCAGACAGTTCCACCAGATGTAGGCGCCTGATGGGTAGTTTCAGATATCAGGACAGGGAAAGATACCCCAGTGAGTTTGCCTAACCCACTTGATTACATGCTGCCTTCCAGAAACTACTAAACAAACCGTAACATCAAATATGCCACCTGGCAATACATTACCTCTTTCTTTACTCACAATGATCCTGCAACACACATTCCAATCTGCGTGTCAACAAAATTCCCAGGTGATTCCATATATACCTTAAAATTTGAAAAGTACTCATAATAAGGTAAATATGCTTTTTTCCCTCAGAGTTTTTAACTCAAATGAGATTATAGGTATATGCATTCTGAGCAAACTTAGAGCTTCTCAAATTGATATTTTCTCTGCACCTAATAAAAACGTCTTTAAAAACTTATATGTTGGGTGTTTAAACTATTAGAAGGCAAGGCCTAGAGATTTATTTCTTCCTGTACACACCTGAGTGCAGCCACAGGGTCCTGTGTTCTTGGTGCTGGCCTTGAACATGGACTCAGAAGTCCAGAAGTGGCACAGCCCTCTGTGGGCCTGAATCTTCTTCAGTTCTTCCAGGTCTTCATGGATCTTGACGTCCAGACCATGCACCAGGACCTGACTGTAGTTCCAGTTTTCATGTCCTCTCTGTTCAAGAACCAATCAGGCATCTTGTGCAGGCAGGGACGCTTCCTAAGAGTTTTCAAACACTCCACCTCATCCTCCTCACCCTCCCAGAGTTTTCTTCCCATCTTGGTGAGACCTTGCCCGCTTTCCTCAATGCCACATGAGCCTGTCTTTGCCTCACACCCTTCACTTCAGTGGTAGCCACGGCTATTTCCCACTGTCCATCCACGCTGTACACTCACAAAATATGCTGGAACCTCTCAGGGACTGCTAGACACATGGCACAGCGAAGCAGCACTGTGTAGGCCTCCTGTGGAAAAGTCAAAACCTAATTTGGCACTTTTTCTCCCTGCCAGGGTCTTATAAGTGCACAAAAACTTTTACCTAGCAAAATAAATAAGGGTGGGAAACCAAGAACTTTCAAAAAGCCATCGCCACAGTGATTGAGTCAGGGGTTTCTGACAGTTTCTCTATTATGAGGTAAAAAAAAAAAGACTGGAAGAAGCCAGGCTGAGGAGCACTAGATCTAACAGCCGGCTGGAATTCTAATCCAGGTGCCCTGACATCACAACTCACAGCACCTCCCCTGAGCACCTGACTCAGCTGCCTGGACAGCAAAGGAACCTTAAAATGGACCCATTATCTGGGAGAAAAGGTTTTAATGTCAAATACCAACATTCCAAACACAATTGTGTCTTTATATCTCTAACACTGTATTATGGAAAGAGGAAAAAAAAGTTGTTTTTTTTTTATAAAACTTTTCAGGTCATTTCTTAAGGGATTTAAAGCTTACAGAAGAGGCTAGTCTAGATGTTATAGGAACATACTGGGGGGAATTCAGTCACTGCAAACTTACGGCCATAGTTAATTTGCCTCTTCATCCTAAGATACAAACACAAAAATATGGTTAAAATATAGTGGAAAAGAAAAGGCCCTAGTGCACAAATATTGGGGTGAGGGAAGAGTTCGGAGCATTTCATCGGGACCATCACCCAGTGTAGGCACAGCTACATCAGCAGGTATAGACATTTCCCTTATGAGACAGAAGCCAAATGAGCAAAAGAGGATGGCAAACAACACTCGGCTGTGCTCCTTAAATAATCACGCAAGGATTGTCAATAGAGAGTTAGCACAAGCCCATACATTTTACTAGATGATTTCAGAAAGAACATGGCTTGGGGGCCAGACTCATGTTAATTCCCCAGGGAGTCCCTTCTTCTCACTTCATTGGACCCGTTGGGGATTCCCTTTCAAGATATATGGGGGAATTGCAGATGAATTTTTGTATGAGGATAGGTAGTCATCCCAAATTAATACACTGTAGTCAAACAAATAATAAATAAATGCTGTTATTTTTCCATGGGGATTAGCAGGAAAGTACAGCTATTTCATGCAGACCCTGTTAAAGAAGTATAGTATTTTTAATTAAGAAGGGTAGTATTTTCAAGCTAACTTATTAAAAGGAATTGGATGAACATTTGCAAGGTCATGTGAAAAGACTTTTTGGAGTAGTGAGTGATGTGCATACTGCATCCAAGGGGATAAGTTGTTTTTTCATAAAACACTTAAAGGCATGATTTTGTCATTTTGCCAAAATTCCAGGCTGCAAAGTTGTCCCATGTCTCTCTACACCCTTCCCACAATACCTTATTACTAACTCCATACTAATTTCCCCTCCAGGATCCCAGTGCTACATGGTGCTTCCTGGTTATTGGAAGTTCTACAACCCAGAAGACCCTCAAATACTACTTTCCACTAAGTATCTCTGGTATAAAACATATTACCTCCCTCTTTTTCCCCTTGCCCCATCCAAACTCCTGCTCAGCTAACTGCAAACCTCAGTTAAGTGTGGCAGATCAATCCAAACTCACTAAAGGAATTCACTCTAAGGTATGAATGATTGATGACCACATAAACAGCCCACAGCTATTTGCATTTTAAAGGATCTTATGCACTGCCTGGCTACATCTCTATTTGTATGCATTTCCAAGCTGGGGAAGCAGAGATCTGTTTGTTTACTTTCTACATAAACAATGTGAATTTTGTCATATAAAAGGTGTGGGTTTTGTATCATTTATTATTATTTCACTGGCTTAGTTAAAATCAATGGGTCTGTAGAATTATTCTCACCGGTTTCATGCTATGCTGAGTCCTCTTTGGGCAAAGCTGCTTGATAAGGTTAAGTTTCCTACACTCCATCCCTGCAAATCTATATGGAGGGGGTTCTATGTCCATTCTACCTAATTCCATCCTTGCCTGAGACAGTAGAAAGTTCCCCCAAAGAACTGTCTGGGCTGCATGTAGGTCACTTTCTTTGGTAACATAGGTGAAGAATGAGCCAGATTCTTTTATAATAGTTTTCCTACTCTCTGCCCTCTACTTCCTTATCAATGCTACGAAGTAACCCCATTCCTTGTTAAACTGTATATTCAGTTCTACTTCTAAAACTCTGGCTCCTGGCAGAAGGAGCAAAAAGAACTGCAAGTGAGGGTTAGAAAGAGCCTCTTAAAGAGCAACACTCATCTGAAGAGTTTGCTCATTGCCACCAATCTATTGTACCTCTGAGCATTGACTCATTGACAAGTGTTAAGTATGTCATCTTTGTATCAAACCTACTGAGACAATATCATTTCCTCCACTCCACCTCCTCAGTTTTATTGAGAAATAATTAATATATATCACTGTGCAAGTTTACAACATACAGCATGATGATTTGATTTACATGTACTGATTTGATTTACATTGTCTCATATACAATAGAGGTTCAGTGTCCATCATTTCATAGAGATTTACTAAAAGGAAAAAATGGAAGAGAAAAATTTTCTTCTGTGAAGAGGACTATTAAGCTTCACTTTTTTCACATTGCTCCTAGGTATTATTTTGCAGCCTTTATTAAACTCTTATTTTGTACCTTATATCCCTAATATTTATTTCTCCTTTAACTGAAAGTTTATACCCTTGGACTACCTTCATCCAATTCCTCCTCTCTCTACCCTTTGCCTCTTGTAACCACAAGTCTAATATGTTTTTCCAGTTTTGTTTTTTTTTTTAAGATGACCAATGTGAGACTCAGAGAAGTTAAGCAACTTCTCCAAGTTACAACAGCTAATATAACAAAGTGGTGATTCAAATCTCAGAGCTATCTAAATCCCAAGTTCCAACTTTAAACTGCTGGATTACAATCTATCTGGTAAAAAGGAGCATCATGACCTCACAGTTGCTTCATAAGCAGGGCCATTACCTCACTGGAGGGGGCAGGCACAGCCCCTCACCCCACTAGACTTTCAGGGGCCCATGAAGATGTTTGAATTACTTAAAATCAGAAGAAAAACTTCATTTTTAGAGTGAAAAGCTATACATCAACATATATAGCACAGTCTATTATGTACCATATTAATATATTCAGCTTTATAACAACACAGTATTAAATTATAATTTAACTGTTTTTGTACAGCAGAAGAGGTCCACGAAGCAAAAGGCCCATAAAATTCACAAGGAGGTCCTGCTCAGAAGTGACCTCCTGAGCAGCTTCTGCTGTTCTGCCACTTGCATCACATACTTTAAGAACAGCCTCAGAAGAAGGATGGCATTACTATGTTCAGTATCAGAGAGGAGCACATAAGCAGAAAGCAAAGTAGCTCTCAGTGACCTGGGCTCAGAAGAGGAAGCACGTCCTGACCCACATGCAGAATGGATGGAGCCCAGCAGCCTTGAGGGCTGCTGGACTGGCCTGTCCACTCCACCACTAGGATGGACTTTGTAGAAGACCAGTGACTGAGTACCACCCTGGCCCCAACTCCAGTCAATAGGCTTTGCATGTCCATGATCCCCCAGGCCAGCCCCCTCACTGCCACCTGCCATCAAATCATAAATAGTGGAACAGCAGGTCTGATATAATAGCAATCCAGAAATGTCTTCTGCCCTTTCAAGATGCTGGCACTAGTGAAGATGGCTCATCCAAGCTAGATGCTCATCTGCCTGTGCTCTGGACCCCAACCAGAGAGGGCCCCGAAGGAATTCCACATGCTTTGGCTTTCTTCAGGAAATAATTCCTTTGATGGCTCCAGCAACTGACACTTGCCTTTGAAAACTTGGCCAACAATGCTAAAGGATTTTTATGCAAACAATAAACACTGACTTGGAGAAAAAACAACTTGAGTTTCAGGCACTCATCTTGTATTCCTTTCTCTCTTTAACTTAAAGGACACTGATCAAAATTAAAATGGCAATATCCAATGTTGTACAATAAAAGATGCCGAGATAAGGTTGGGGTGCCCTCCCTGGTTTCTACAGTTGCATGAAATATTTATGAGAGTACTTCCCACTTTACATGAACCTAAACCTTGCTCTCTTCATGTGATTGCAAGTCAAGATTTTGCATACTGAATACTATGTTAAATTTACCAGTAAGTTGGCTTTTTACTAGAATTCAGAGAAGATTTCTTTTGTAAGACCTTTTGAGATGCTCACAACCTTACCTGTATGCATTTTTTAAACTTGGATTATAGGAATCAAACTAAATAATGCACAAGTCCTTCATTAGTTTCTTGAGTTCAGTTCTGGACTCTAACTCTATGCAATTTGAAGTATTAGAATGGGATATATATATATATATGAAAATTAAAAAAAAGAAAAAACCTTTCTCAGGGAAAGAAACTAAAATTTGAAGATGAGATCATAGAATTGTTTTAAATAGTAACAAAGCAAGACAAAAGTTGAGACCAAAAACTCTGTATGTAGGAAGGATAATAATATTCTTGAATGTTCCCTGAAAGGTATGTTACCTTTGCTTTGTTTATCCATATGTGGTACAGATCCAGCCCCTGGGGTCATCCTCTGTTTTAAAAACAACATCACATTTTTGCAGGAATTGAGAGCATCCTATGTTATGGTGATAAAGACACTGTTACTTGAAGAATAAAACTCCCTTGCAGGTTGCCTGAGTTCACTGATTCATTCACGAAATTTTATTGGTAACCTAGAAGTTATCTGGAACTCTGAAAAAAAAAAAAAAGAGAGAGAGAGATTAGTCCTTGACCTCCTGGAGATACATTCCAGAGGTGGGCAGAAGTGTACAGACCTAGACTGGCCATTGAGACATTACTTATACACTCATTCAGGCCTTACTAGCTACTAGCTAGAGAGTGATTCAAACATTCATTCTCAAGAGGCTTGGGCTGGTGAGGAGGTTGTTTTTTAGTCTAAAAATTAAACTATTTGTTAGTTCCTTCTGCTTTGTGGCACATGGTATGTTCTATTATTATTAGTGATTTTTGGAAGCAGCCACCGTCTGCATTTTATAGAAGACAACTGAGACTTGATTTCAAGTCTCGTGAGAAAATTCACATAGCTAATAAGGTATTATGGACCTTAAAGGCTTAATTTTCTTTAATTCTTGTTTTCTACTAGCTATATATTTCTATAAAACTAAAGATTAGGTAAATTCCATTTATTTCCATTTTGGAGCATTTTTATCATAAGTGGATGCTGGATTTTTTCAAATATTGGCATCTATTTTTGATCTATTGAGATAATCATGTGATTTTTGTCTTTCATTTTGTTGATCTGATGAATGACTCTATTGACTTACATATGTTGAACCAGGTTTGCATCCCTGGGATGAAGCCTATTTGAGCATGGTTGATTATTCTCTTGAGATGTGCTGTATTTAGTTTGCTAGGATTTTTATTGAGAATTTTTTCATCTACTTTTATCAGAGATATCGGTCTGTAATTTTCTGTTTTGAATTGTCTTTGCTTGGTTTTGGGTAACTCTGGCTTCACAGAATGTACTTGGGAGATTTCTTCCTCTTCATTTTTTTTGAAGAGTGTGTGTAGGGTAGGTGTTAGATCTTCTTTATAGGTTTGGTACAATTCGCTGGTGAAGCCATCTGGACCTTGGCTTTTGTTCTTGAGGAGGCTTTTTATTACTCTTTCAATTTCGGCACTGTGATTATATCTAAGCTGTCTATTTCATACTGGTTCAATCTTGGGAGGTTGA
>NW_004567111.1:41034382-41058910 GCF_000260355.1 Condylura cristata
TCTTTTTTAATCTCATCTTTGATTTCTTTGCTGACCACAGGTTGTTCTAAAACATTTTGTTTAGTCTACACATATTTTTGTTTTGTTCTAGGATTCCTTCTCTGGTTAATTTCTAGCTGTATAGCATTATGGTCTGTGAAGATGCTTGATATAATTTCTATTCACATACATTTTCTGAGTCATGTTTTATATCCTAGTACATGATCTGTTCTTGGAAATATTTATGCACTGGAGAAAGAATTTCTCCAGTATTAATTGCTTTCTGATAGAAAACTCTGCAATGTCCAGTATGTCCATCTTATCTAATACTTCCCTTAAGACTTTTATTCCTTAATTTTTGGTCTGGATGATTTATTCCTTCATGTCAGTGGTATATTAAAATCTCCCATAATTGTATTTCTCTTGCTGTATTGTTTTAGGTCTGTTAAAAGTTGCTTTGTATAATTAGGTGCTCCTATTTATAGAGCACAAACATTAGTAAGAGTTATATCTTCTTGGTGAGTTGTTCCCTTGATCAGTGTCCATTTTTGTCCCTGGTTACCTTTTTTAGTTGAGAGTTGAGCTTATTGAATCTAAGAATAACACTTCTTGATTTATTCCCTAAACATGTATGACTTTATTGCAGCCTGTTATTTTCAATTTGTTTTTATCTTTCCAGGCCCACTGTTGTGTCAGGAAATTCTTCCAAGGAATTTTGCACTATGTTAGGTCTCCTTCTGTGTGGCTTGGGAAGTCAACCCCTGCCCTGACAAATTTCCCCTTTCCTCCTCCAATTCTTTCCTATCAACAGTAACCAACCTTAGGTCTAGAACTCCCTGAAGATATATTAGAGCTGGATAGCAGATTTGAAGCACCTTTATTTTTCTAGGTGCAAATATCTGTGGGTGTATTTTCAAGAGTGTGCTTCTGGCCTCTTTAGTCTGCCTTGTCTCTTTAAAATAGTTACATAAGAAGGGGCCCTCTCTGGTGCTGCAACAGGTTTAAACCAGCACTATGAAGCTATCATAACCACTGCAGCATGAGTTGGATCCCCGGCCAGGAAGGTGACTCACAAGGGGTAGCAGACCCTTCCTGACCTGCCCGTTGCTCCCCTCAGCAATATATCTTGTCAATCTGCCTGTTCTGCTCCCCACTCTGTCTCTGGTGAAATCTTTCACCCCCCAGACCTCCGGCCTGTACCCCAGTTGTGCATGCATGCATGCATAAATAAATCTTTTTTAAAATATTTAAAAAGAAGAATATATAAGAAGAAAGCATCTCTATATTTGTGTCATTGCCTTTTGATATTTTTCATTGCTCTAGGTAGACTCAGATTTCTATTGAATATCCCTTTCTTTTCGCTTAAAGGATTCTTTTAAAATCCTAGGTGGCTTACTGGTAATAAATACCATCTGTTTTTGTATTTTTTTATTTCACTTCTGTTTTTGAAAGATATCTTAGGTAGAGTATTGTAGATTCTATAATGGGTTTTTCTATAGGATTATACATTCAGATCTTGTATAGAATTATACAGTCTGTAAAAGAGTTTTGTTTTCCTTCTAAAATTTGAAATATGTTGCTCTACTATATTCTCATTTGCATTGTTTTCTGGGAGGAAATCTCTATCACCCTTATTTTATCTGAATGTAATATGACTTCTTTCTCTGGTAACTTTACTATTATTTATGAACTATTGATTATGATGTGCTGTAGTGTAGTTTGTTTCATATTTCTTCTGCTTGAATTTCACCAAACTTTATACGAGTTTATTATACTATAATTTTGGGAAATGTTTAATGATTATTTCTTCAAATATTTCTTCTGCATCCTTCCTTCAGGAACTCTTATTACACGTATATCAGACCACTTAAAGCCGTCCTTCCACTCATTGGTGCTCTGTTCATTTTTTCAAATCTTTATTTCTCTGTTTTATTTTGTATTCCAATTGCTGTGTCTTCAAGTTCAGTAACCTTTTCTTCTAAACAAACCAACCTGTCATTAATCCCATCCAGTATATTTTTTATTTCAGGCAGTGAAATTCTTAACTCTAGAATTTTCATTTTTGTACTTTTTATACCTTTCATGTTGCTAGTTAACATTTTAAATTATGGAACAAAATTACAATCACTATTTCAATTTTTTTCTGCTAATTTTAGTATTTATTTCAATTTTGAGCAGGTTTTACTTTATTAATATTTTCCCTCATTATCTGTCATATTTTCCTTCTTCTCTGTATGCCTGATAATGTCTTGACTGTCAGAAATTAAATATTTTTCCTTGTTGTGCTGTGTACATTTATATTACTATAAGTACCCTCAAGCATTGTCCTGGGATGTAGTTACTTGGAAATAATGTGATTCTATTGAGCCTTGCCTTTAAGATTTGCTAGGCAAGACCAAGGGCATATTTAGTCCAAAGGTAATTATTCCCAGCTGCTGGGTAAGACCCTTCAGAATAACACACCCAATGCCTAGAGAACTGCAGTTTTCCAACTTGACTGGTAGGAACAAGTATAATTGCAGCACTATGTAAGCACTGGACACTGTTCCCTCTCATTCTTTTGAATAGTTCTTTTTCCAAATTTATGTAGTTTCTTTACCTGTATAAGTCCAAAAACGTTCTCTTGAATTCCAGAGGAGAACTGTGGAAGGTTCCTGAGTCCCTTCTCTTTTCTGCCCCCCAGTACTCTGTTCTATGAACCCCATCTACTTTGACCAGTCTTTCAGCTTTGCCCATTTAGCTCAGGGAGTCCATAGGGCTCACCTGGATTCCATTTCCCTAAACCCTGACCTTACTACTCTAGCATGGTAGAAATCTGGGGCAATCATCAGGTTCATATGTCTTTTTTTTCTCTCTCTCTCTCTTGAGGAGCTCTGTCCTTTACTACCTAATGTCCAGTGTCTTAAAGGCCACTATTTCTAATTATTTTGGAGAAAGCGAATTTTTTTCACTGGTGGTAGGGTAAATCTGGTTTTATTTCTCCATCTTGGCTGGAAGCATAAGTCCCCAAGTCCATATATCTGATAAAAAAAATGAATCCAACAACAGACAAGCATAATAAGGTAAGAGGTTTTCTGCAGTCATCATACTAGGTCTTTACTAATTACCATTTTTCAGATTTTATACTTTTGTACAGTCAAAATCTGAGTGTGTTTTTGTCCTAGCTATTGAAAAAGCATTAACTTTGACATAATACATATCTTAAAATATAAATTCCAGTTACATGAGTTTTGATTCATTTACTTTGTATTTATTTAGCAAATAGTTAAACACTTAATAGGTAATTGCTATGTGCCAGGGCCCTCTCTGGTGGTATAATGGTTTAAATTTAGGGCAGTACTACAAAGCTAACCACAGCTGCTTCAGCACACATTTGATCTCTAGCCAGGGAGGTGACCCACATGGCGCAGCAGACCTCTCCTGTTTCTCCCGCTGCTCCCCTCGGCAGTGTACTTCATCAATATCTCTGTTCTGCTCCCCACTCTGCCTCTGGTGAATCTTCTCATCAGCCTCTGCACCTCTGGCCTCTACCCCAGTTCTGTATGTAGAAATAAAACGTTTGTGTGCCAGGTGCAGTGTAAGCCAAAGAGAGGGAGAAATGAATAAATAAGATACATTCACAGCAGTTTCTGCTAGTAAAGGAAATAGTTCAATAAGAAAGCATAATACAATCAGTTCTATGCTGTAGTGGATAAGTAAAGGGTGATTTTGAAGTATGTCGAAGAGGCACTGTAGGCCAGAAGCTGTGTGTGTGTTTGTATGTGTTGGGAGTAGAGAGAATTTGCTCATTCTGAAGCCCAGTGGAGAAAGTGACATTTGAGCTGAGACCAGAGCTTGCAGTTAGTAATCAGGTGGCAAATTGTGTAAGACCAGGTTAGGGACATGTGTGGAATCTCATTTAGACATCAAAATGATGCTATAAGTGCAGAACAAGGTTTCAAAAGAGAAGATTATTGAAGTTTGTTTGTGTAAATATACAAGGGCTAGAAGGACACCAATAAATATTTTTTAAAGATTTATTTGTGCATACAGAATTGAGTACAGGCCAGAGGGGCAGGGGCGGTGAGAGGATTCACCAGAGACAGAGTAGGGAGCAGAACAGGCCGACTGACGAAGTACACTGCTGAGGGGAGCAGCGGGCAGGTCTGGAGAGGTCTGCCACGCCATGTGGGTCACCTCTGGGGCCGGGACTGAACTCCAGTGAAGGCTGCTGCCAGCTTGCAGTGCTGCGCCCTAACCTGCTGCACCACCAGGGAGGGCCCCACCACCAATAAATTTTTGACAGTGCTTTACTCCAAGAATGAAACTGGGAATTAGGGGTAGCAGTCAGAGATTGTATTATCTAAATTTTTCTCATAAAAAATGTATTCATGAATCTATGTATTCATGAATCTTCTACATACTTCAAAATCACCCTCTACTTATCCACTACAGCATAGTAAAATTAAGTCATGTAGAGAAGTACAAAAAAGAATGCATCATGATCCCACCTCTGCTTGAATTAAAAAAGTATGAATGTTGTACATATCATTTTTTTCTTACCTATATTCAGTTAACTCTTGAAAAATACAGGTCTGGACTGCAAAGTTCCATTTGTACATAGATTTTCTTATAAATGGATGATATAAGTGTATGATATCAATAAAACAGTATAGTACAGAAAATGCATTGTCCTTATGGTTTTCTTAATAATGTTTTTTTCTCATGTATTTGACTGTAAGAATATAGTATTTATCATATGTAGTATACAATGAATGTATTACTTGACAATTTATTAGTAAATGTGAGGTGTAGTCAAAATTTATATACAAATATTTTACCTCACAAGAGGTGCCACTAACCTCATATTGTCCAAGGGCCAACTGTATTCTCATTTGCTGTCCATAGAATATTTTTTATTTATTACTTGCAGTAATTTAAGAATTTTCTATAATTCTCAATTTGTCACCTCCCTTGTGAAGTACCGAACACACATGCATTGTAGCATCTGTTGCTTTCTGTTGCAATGATTTCAGGGGAGCACTGAGGCAGAACCCTGAGCCACAACCATCCTGCCAATGACAATGTAAGTGCCATTTATTATGTCTGAAAATTTCTGTCAGTAACTGCCTAAGAATCTTGCGGGCAACATCTCACTTTATTAGTCAATAAATATTGGTTGAGAACCTGTTTGTGCCAGTCACTGGTGCTAACTCCTCACAACAAACTGCTGAGGTTGCCAACAGCCACTCTGAGAGCAGGCTTAGATAGGTAAACTGATTTGCACAATGTCACACTGCCAGCAGATGGCAGAGCTGGGATTCAAACAACATCTGTCTCAAGCCAGTGCTTGCAACCACCTATCTTCTCATAAAATCTCCGGAACGCAGTTGTCTTTGGACTGGGGAAAGAATCCACAGCTCTAGCCAAAATCAAATTACTAAGAGTGAGCCTGGAGCAGGGAGGAAAAGATCTAAAGGCAGGTCCTGGTCACAGCTTGACCTGGCAGGTAGATTCTAACACATCAGAGAATTTTTTTTTGCCATACAAGATTAGCAATGTTTTGCCCAATGTCATCTGCTCACAAAGAATTCTGCTAGTGTTGGCGGTTTGATCAAGAGTTTCAGGCCTTTGAAGGCCTTAACCCACTCACATGCTGGCACCATCTCTACCAGCCCATGAACCAACCCAAGCCAGCCCCCATCAGTACATGGCAGCTGGCATTGGCTTTGCTGTTCTCTCTGGAGCCAGAGAGCCTGGAGACCCAAGGAAGGAGGACCCAAGACCTGTTTTCCTCTTACCACTTTGCGGCCTTGCTGTCCTGGATAAGTCAGATAAGTCTGCTGGCTCTGGACACCTGGCCCAGCTGTTTTCCTGGTCATCACCATCCCATTTAATTAGTTCTGGCCAGATACTAAGTTCTGCCTCAGCATCCCCAGCTACAGATGGACATCTTGTACCAGGACTCCTTCATCCACCGACCCACAGTCTCCTCTGCTTCCTTCCAAAGTGGTAGGAATTAAGGACTGAGACAATCCTAAAGGTAAGCTGCCATCATCACAGAATGAGGGCACACAGGGACTTGGAAACTCATGGGTCCCAGCCCTGGAGAACCCCCTCCAATCTGAGTATGAACCTAGCTAAAAAGAAAATGCTAATGAGAAGGCAGGTGGGTCTATAATGGAACATTGGGAAGAGTCCCAAGTCCAGGGTTGGCTGTGCCCACCTGTCCTGTGTGTAAAGAGGTAGTTTGACTCAGGACTTGATCCAACCTTAGGTCCCAGCAGCAGGGTTGTGACTTCTAAGGAAAATAATAATAGTATTATTGAACTCACCTTAGCAACTCCCTTTATTCTAATTGCAAACCTGCCAAATAACATTTTCATCTTAATACTGACAATTGACAATTCTACGTCTTGCATAGCTTGTGTACTGTGAGCTCATGGGTTGAACTCAGTGGTCACCCAGACCACTCCAGTTTTCACCCTGATTTAGTAAGCAGGTATTCTAGTCATACACATCAGCTTCTGGTCAACTTTGGTAAGGTAAGTCAGAGTTTAGTGAACTCTGAGGAAGACAGAAGTTCTCCTGCAAAGGAGGTGACCAGATTTGGCCACTGGTAGGTTTGCTTTGGATGCTAATGACCTTGTAGGAGTTAGTCAGTCTTTCCTTCTTGACCTTGTGTCACTTTCACTCACGAGCCCAGAGCCCTTTGGAGAACACTGGTAGTTGGGTCCAGCTCAAGTTCCCCATCACTCTTGACCATATAAAATGGGTTTGTTTGGGTATCTCAGAAGGCTTGCAACATGCATGTGCCTCCGAGCAGGGTCAGGTGTGCTAGGAGCACCCGGATACATTATCCTGTCCCCCTGTGGGGAGCCCCTGGCAGAGCACAGCCCTCACCTGACACTCTCATAGTCATCAGGCGCCTCATCAGGGGTCCTGCTTGCGTTCTGAACAATCCCTATGGAACAGATAATAACACGAGTACATCAGTCCAGAAGCTCTCTTTACTAAGCATTATTACAGCCTTTCATTTGAGTTCCGTGCCCCTTCTGCATGTAAAAGCAGTAAGTGTTTTAGCTGTTCCTTGTAGTTGAGATCACTGGGCTTACAGAAGGTAAATGAGTTGCTCAAAGTCACGATGTTCAAAAGTGTTGGAACCTGCGCCTGCCCCAGACAGGAAGGCCTGCAAGCCCCAGGTTTCTCCCCATGCAGGTTTCTCCCCAGACAGGCTCAGGCTCACAGTGTGGGGCATGAGTTTCTGTGGGACAGTGGTGATGGCATGGCACCCCTCGGATTGGGCATGCTCATAGGGATGCAACAAACTCTGCCAAGGGTTCCACACTGCAGCCCCAGCTGATGTGGGAGATGTGGAATTGCTTCACTACACCTACAGGCACTCCTATAAACAGATCATCTCCAAGATTTCCTTCAGAGAGAATTTTGTATTCAGGAAGTCTTTCTTGGGCTCTCATTTTCCTTGAGTGTGTGGGGCACCTTGTGGCACCAAGACCTGACTATAACAATGCCTCCAACAAGCACAGTAATGATCACTGATTCCACCCAACCCAAGGGAGAACAAAGGAAGATGGCCACACATACCAAAGCAGTTTTCCCATCACCTCAACATACAAACACCCAGAAATACATAAGAGGCAAACCCTCGGTGTTTAATGCCTACCTGCAATCATTTTCTCTCACCTCAGATCTGCAGTCTCTCCAGCTTCTAAATCTCCCACCCTTCAGCACAAGACAGATCTACAGTCTCTCCAGCCTCTAAATCTCCCACCCTTCAGCACAAGACAGATCTACAGTCTCTCCAGCCTCTTAATCTCCCACCCTTCAGCACAAGACAGGACAAGATAGCGCCACCCCCTGGATGTCCTTGCTGGATAGAAAGGGCCCTGGGAAATTTCCTCTGGTCATTTTTAATCAACAAAGAGCTTTCATTGGCGTGGCTTTGTGAGTATCACAGACCCTAGAAGTGCTGTAAGACAGCACTTTTTTTCATTTGCAGAAGACAGTTTGGCAAATGGTAAGGGCATGGAGAGCAGTCCAGATTCTGGAAAGGAGAAGAAAGGGCAGAGAGTCAGGAAAACTAGAAGGGAAAAGAAAGGAGAGGGAGGGGAAGGCGTTCCTTCCCTTGATGGAGCTTCTGCCAAGCCACCTGTGTTTGCAAGGTGATCCCGTGATCCCTCTCAGCCTCAGGAATGGCTCAGCCCTGCACAATTAAAATAAAATGTGAGGGCCCTCCCTGGTGGCACAGGGGTAAAAGCTGTACTATGAAGCTATCCATAGCCACTGTAGTATGAATTCGATCCCTGGCCAGAGAGCTGACCGACATGGCACAGTGGACCTCTCCTGTCTCACCTGCTGCTCCCCTCGGCAGTGCACTTAATCAATCTACCTCTTATGTTCCCCACTCTGTCTCTGGTGAAGCCTCTCACCTCCTGCACCTCTGGCCTGTACCTCAGTTCTTGTATGCAGAAATAAATAAATCTCTAAAAAATATATAATGTGAGCCACATGCAAACTTTTAAATTTTACTGTGGCCACATTAAAAAAATAAAGAGAAACAAGTGAAATTAATAGTAACATATATATATATTTTTTAAAGATTTATTTATTTGTGCATACAGAACTGGGGTACAGGCCAGAGTCTCAGGGGCGGCGAGAGGCTTCATCAGAGTCAGAGTGGGGAGCAGAACAGGCAGATGATCAAAGTACACTGCTGAGGGGAGCAGCAGGCGGGTCAGGAGAGGTCTGCCACGCCATGTGGTCACCTCCGGGGCAGGCGGGAATCGAACTCATGTGGAAGTGGCTTTAGCTTCTCAGTGCTGTGCTTTAACCCGCTGCGCCACCAGGGAGGACCATAACATATATTTTTACTTCTAAATATTATCATTCCAGTACACAAAGAATTATTAGTGGTAAATTTTGTATTATTTTTCTAAGTCTTCAAAATTCAACTGGAATTTCACACTCACCACACATTAGAAGTGACTGTTGGGTCTTAGGAAACAAATTCCCTTAAAGCCCATTAGAATGGGTGAGACTAATTATCACTCATTGCATATGTAATTTACAACAAAAAACATCAGGCTATAAAATGCTAGAAGAAAGGAAAAGATGATCTTAAGGTGAAAAAGAAGACTCTGTTCTGAAAAGCCCTTGAGAATTAGATTACAGATGAAAAACAGGAAATCATTCTTTAGAAAACATTCTTTGAAAAGGCAGACTCGCCGCTCTGATTTTGACCTAAACACTATTTTATACCTTAGCTAAGAAGTTGATTAAAGTAGATACTAGCTAACTAAACTGCATCAAAGATCTGTGTGCACGCCTGGTTTTCAATGAGTTGAAAAGACACCTTCCAGTGTGCATGAGCCATGTGTGATGGGGTGAGGGGAAGGGGGGGACAAGGGGGGAAGTGGGAGGGGGAGGAGAGGAGGAAGAGGGGGTCAGGAGGAGCATGGTAGACATTCAGGCAAGAGAGAAGGGGCTCTGCACAAACTGATTACAGGTGTCCCCAGGCTTCTTGGGAAGGTATTGGAGTTCCTGTGGCACCTGGGAAGGGGTGGGGAGACAGGCTTTTTTAACCAGATATTAGAAAAAGTGAACCCAGTAGCCCGCAAAGTTGGGTCCTCAGGAGGCAGATCTTGCGCATTATTTTTTTTTAAAGATATATTTATGTAATCATACAGAACTGGGGTACAGGCCAGAGGTGCAGGGGGTGAGAGGATTTACCAGAGGCAGTGGGGTGCAGAACAGGCAGAGTAACTGAAATATACTGCAGTGGGGGAGACAGGAGAGGTCTGTGGCACCATGTGGGTCACCTCCCTGCCTGGGTATCGAACTCATGCAGTGGCTGTGGATAACTTCAGAGTGCTGTTTTTTAAACTTTTGTGCCACCAGAGAGGGCCCTCAGGTGACAGATCTTGAGTCAACCTTGCTTACAAATATACCTTACAATTATATCATCCCATGGTCTGAAAATTTATGAACTCCCCTCACTCATGTGCTAAAACACTTCCCCAATATGATAGTACTGGGAGGTGAAGCTCTGGGAGGTAGTCAGATGGGGATGGTGTATCCCTGGTGATAGGATTAGTGCCTTTATAGAAAGACAGGAAAGCTTACTTCCGCCATTTCTTTGTTGCATCCATGAGGACACAATGAGAGGATACCTGTCTACAATTTGGAAGGAGGCCCTCGCCAACAACCCAGCCCCACCGATCTCGGACTTGTATTCTCTAGAACTGTAAGAAAATAAACATATCTTGTTGTAGTCATGCAGCCAAAGGGGTTTGTTGCAACAGTCTATGCTGACTGAGACATCCCTGATTATAGCTGCTGTCCCTCATTCTCCTTTATGTGGTCATTGTCACACTTGTGATTGACACCAGTGGTCAGCTGACCCAGTCCCCACAACGAGGCCCCTTTACACTGTAAGGGTGGCATGGAGCAGAAGTTTTTAAGGTGGAATATTCAGAAATTGGTTGCTGCTGAAAGGGTGGCTCATTCTTTGTCAAAATCCCCTTTACTCTTCCCTACCTGGAGCAGGTAAGGTGGGGCATGCGGCAGCCTCTGCCCACATAAGGCGGTGGGCTGACCAAGGATGGCAGAAAGAAAAGTCTAGATCCCCATAGCCAACTCTACATTGTTTTTATGAAAAAAGCACTAGCGTATGTGTTCAAACACTATTAATTAGACTTTCTGTCATTTGTAGCTGTCATTAGCAGACACTGTGCCATTTTCTAGCACACTAGAGAGAATTCCTTAATTTATCAGATTCCTTTGACTTAATTAGGGACGCAAGCCTAGGTTTGCTCACCTGCAGTCTATGCCACCTGCAGACTGTACGGGACAGAACAGGACCATCAGCTGTGCTTCAGTGCCTTGGCATACATTCCAGGAAAGAAAGCCTTTGGACTTCTGAGGCCACCTATATTTTCCTTTAAGATGCCTGAGCCCACATGTGTCTGAGTGTCTGGGAAAACTAATGATGGGATCAACTATAACTGCTCTATATAGAGCTCTCAAAGCCAGATTGGTCTTGCTGTAGATGTTTAGGAGACCAAAGGAGACACACTCCTGTCTCCCATGGAGACTGGCACCAGAGAGTCCTCTAAGTACCGTCACATCATCAGTGTAGGTGGAAATTGCATGATATCCACACAAACGACACTTCTTCCCTCCTACCTGGACTTGACTCAATATCCCTGGGACCCACCTGACAGGCAGAGGAGCCACCCAGATGGAACCCTTGAGGAGCAGGTTGGAGCTGAGCTTCATGGATGCGGAAAAGGCTGTGGTACCAATGTGGTATATAATTCAGTCTAAGAGACTCGACCCTGCCTTGTTACTTCGAAGGAAAGAACAGGTGGGGAGTCTGAAAGAAGGACTTGCCTGCCCTTTGGGGTCACATTATCAGTCTTCTGTGGCCACATTCATGCCCCCTCCATTAGAAAATTCAGACCTAATGCAAATCTAAGTCCAAAATTAAGTCTACCCGTTGAGAATTGGTTTCCAATAGATAATTTTTAAACTGTTTCAGACCAGGAAGAAAAAGGCTAGCATTTAGTCCCTAACATTATTTACAGAATCTCAGGCAGAATAGAGTGATTTTATACCTGTCTATTTTACTTTGTACTTTAAAAAGAATAACTACCCCCACCCCCCGCTGCAAAGCTCCACTAAACAACAGCACTTTTCAATCTATGCATTGATGACGAGGATGAATACATTTTCTACCACATCGATGTAGTTAAATCCCTGGCCCTTATTTTTAACCCAGCACCATTTCAGAATCAATTTCTATGGAGAGAGAATACCTGGACATTTAAATCCATCAAAAAGGAGTAAATGAGCATTTCAGATACATCTATCAAGAAGAAATGCCCCTTCTCCCCATCATTGAGGGGCTTTGTCAGTCGCCTGTCAGATGAATGTCCGTGTAAGTGTTTATTAATCACTCCCGTGCTCGCGATGGGCCTGAACACTTTGTTCCTCTACGTCTCTGACATGTACAAAGTATGCGATGGGTTTCTTCCTCCTGACTCTCGAACACAGTTGCTTACTTTGTTAAAGTTAATTTCCACTCATTTCTGGCTTTGATGGGAAGATTCCTTTATCAATTCAATTCATGTGTGTTGTCTGCAATCAAAGCAATATTGTCTGCTAATGTGAGCTACATTCCATCCTCTCTCTCCATTTTATGCTAACAGCGGCTCTTCTTCTGGTCCTGTACCAGAGAATTTGGGGAAGAGGCTGTCTCCCCGGCCTTCAGAAACAGGCTGCCATTTTCCCCTCCTGGAATTTCCTGGCTAGAGAAGTGGCAAACTGTTCTTCTGCCCAGAAATTAGCTGGGTGGAAAAACTAGTCGGTGGAAGAAAACAAGGTGATAGGAGACATGTGACGGCAGTGAGGCATCTACACGGTAGGGTCACGGCTTTTTCTGAAACTCGGCATCAGTCCTCACAACAGGCTCTCCCTCTACTGCTCCTGTGCCACCCTCCATCCCCACAAAATTCATTACATCACAAAGTATGATTTTGTACATCATCCCACGCTGTCCTTTCCAGCTGTTCTTTGTTGCCCATCCTGCCCACTCAGCTGCACCTTGTTAATCTAAATCCTAGTGCCCTTGCAGGAGAAGGCAAGCCTCCCCTCCTCCAAGAGATGTTTCTTCCCTTCCCCAGGCAAGAACAGTTCTTTTCTGAATGTTTCCAGAAATAAAAATTTCACCAACGCTACACTCATGCAACACCTTTGATTACACGGGGCCAACTATGTCTGGGGGACCCATGCAGCCCCAGGACAGACCCTGACTCAGCTGGTTAGGTGTCACTGAACTTCCTGAAGGCTCAGCCTGGAGTCACCTTCCCACCCTTTCCTCGAGTTCTGTAAACTCCAATTTCCTGTATTAAGTCCTGCCTTTACTGTTTAATATAGATGTAGGGGCCTGTTGCTGTACCGATAATACAAGAGGCTAAATTAGGTCATTGTTCTCCAAAATTCCATTGCCTAATGATGGTGACGAAGATGACAAACACTAAAAGACAAGGGAAGAGAGAAAAAGAAAGTGAGGAAGAAGAGAAGTCAGGAGAGAGGGAGACTACCACACATTCTCCACAGACAAAGCTTTTCAGTCCCTCTTGCAAGCACTGAAAGGATTAACGCATGGTTATTACCAGACCCCAGAGCCACCAGTTGGGTCACTTGTTTTGGTTTGGTTTTCTTTTTGTATTATTTTATTATAATAGTTTATTTTTACAACATTTTGTGCCTTTTTCCATCTCAGTTGTAATCCCCGTGGGCTTCCCATCACCAAATCACCCATGTGCCATCACCACAGTCTAGTGCACTTCCCCCCACACCCCATTTTTTTTATCTCATTCCCCACTCCAACCCCGTAAAATGTCTCTGGTATATAGTTATTCATTATTATTCCCGCCCATCCACCCTCCGCCCACCCCCCCAGTACTTTATGCTCCTGCTATGAGTGAAACCAACTGGTATTTTTCTTTTTCTTTCTGGCTTATTTCACTAAGCATGATTCCTTCCAGCTCCATCCATGTTGCTGCAAAAGGCATGAGTTTCTCTTTTTGAGTGCTGAGTAATATTCCATTGTGTATACTTACCACATCTTTTTAATTGGTTTTCTTTTTAATTTACATTTCTCTGATTTCTCTGGACTCAAGAGAGTTTCTCAACAGCTCTCATATGGGCTACTCTCCTTGCCCCCTGGACCAGCTAGAGGAGACTGATCTTAGTGGAATGGTTCCCAGACTAAATGCTGTTCTCACACTTGCTATGGAATTTTGCAATGAATGGGAAGCTCCTGTCTTTAATTTAGGTCATGATCAATGGGGGAGAGCGGTATTTCTGGAGTAAGGAATCTGAATGAGTTACTCACACTGTGTATTTGTTCCATTTATCTGGGACCCTCACCCTGATCTACCCACTAATGGTGACCCAGAATGTTCATCCCCAGGCAAGGGAAGTTCTAGAAGAACATCACACAGAATGGCATTCTGACTTGTCCACCCCTCTGAGCTATTCCGGGATTCACCTTGGGGTGTCACAGGGGAACTTGGTCTTCTAATGTAATGCAGGTGTCTGGATTCTGGGGTTTGCATGAAATTACCTATGTGATATGATAATAAATAGTGTTTATTGAGTGGTTACCTTGTGAGTGGACATGGCACTAAATATTTTAGAAGTCTGGGCCCTCCCTGGTGGCACAGAGGGTTAAAGCACAGCACTAAGAATCTAAAGTCACTTCAGCATGAGTTCGATCCCCGCCCTGGAAGTGACCCACATGGTGCAGCAGACCTCTCCTGACCCCCCCCCACTGTTCCCCTCGGCAGTGTACTTCATCAGTCGGCCTGTTCTGTCCCCCACTCTGTCTGATGACTCCTCTCACTGCCCTTGCACCTCTGGTCTGTACTCCAGATCTGTATGCATAAATAAATAAATGTTTAAAAAAATTTTAGAAGCCTAACTTCTTCTAGTCTTCAGCAATTTTACGAAGGAGGCACTATTATGCTCTATATTGTACAGTGTGCAACTGAGGCTCAGAGAATTGAACGACTTGCCCAAGATCACAGTTGGGGTGTCCTCAGATATACTTCTCTTAAGAACTATGTTATCCTACTCAAAGCAGGGCAGGAGCTTAAGATATACTTATTTAGTGGATAATAACAAGAGGGGTAGAAATGGCTCATTTTCTTCAGTATTCATCCTTCCCTTCATCTTGGCAACAACCACCACTATTACCCAAGATTTTAGTTGAACCTCTATCTACTTGGCCAGTTACTTATCTTGGCTCAGTTTCCACAACTGTAAAATAGAAACAATAGTTATACCTATTCATATGTTTCTCAAATCTGTGAGTGCCAGTCAAGTAGGTTACTTACCAAAAACTATTCCAAGCTATATCTGACAAATAAATAAATATTTTAAATGTCTAAATTGCAGTTCATTTTATTATTGTGATGACGAAATAAGTTAATACATATGCCTGGCACAGAAGTATTAAATAGTGACCAATTTATTTAATTAAAATAAATATCATTCTATGAGTCTAGGTCAGCAAAGAATTGAAAAACTCCAGAAAGTTCTACCCTTCCAAGTTCTGTCATAAAATTACATGATATGATATGTTTTTACAATAAAATGAACTACTGGCTAGAAGTATAAAGTCTGTATTTTATTAGTCACATGCTACAGTTTGAGATAATTTTGGAGTTGTTATCTGATTGACTTGATATTTAAATATTTCACATCATCTTTTCATAAGCCAATTGCCAACTAAAGAAGTATTCACAGATCAACCCTCCCTCTGAAGCCAACTTGATGAAGGTTCTTTGCACAGAACTCAGCTTGTTAGCATTAAGGGGTACAGATCTCTGCACCCATCAGGGAATCAAAAATCAAGAAAAAGACACAGGAAATTGATCTCTATTCATTCTAAGCATTCAATCCCTTAGTGAAGTCTTAGATCAGGGTAGGACAACTATCATGGTATCTGCACCCCTTACAGAGATCATGTACATCACAATTGCTGTCAGGGTGCAGTGATTGAATTGCCTGAAGGGTCAGGGGACATATCAAGCCACCCCAAGGCAAGGGATTGGGTTGAAGAGATCTCTCAGGTTGTTCCCCATTTATGCTTTGACCCTTAATGAGTAATATAAGCATAAGACATGTTTGTGTCTATTGTAAAAACTAGACAAGATAGAAGTGATAGCTCCTTGCAGTACCTGTTCAGAGCCAGCTAAGTTTACCCCTAAAGCTTTAGCTGATATGAACTGCCCCATGGATTTAGACTTCACTTTCTAGCCGAAGAAGTAAAAAGAAATGACTTTTCTTTGGGGGTAATTTATTCATTACTGTTACCCTGTTAACTAAAAATCAGACTTTATGAGGCCTGAGCTCTAGAGCAGATCCTCTAATAGACAGTTCTCTGTTTATTCTAAGCATTCAATTTTCCTTCCCTTTTACAGGGCCTGCTTTCTGGAGATAGCCTGGTACTCTAAAATCACAATTACAGTGATTCAAGAAATGATGTCAGAACTTCCCTGGTGGCCTAAGAGTTAAGTCCCAGTACAATCACTGCTACAGCCTGAGTGCCTGAGTTTGATCCCCAACCAGGGAGCAAATCCGCATATGGCACAGCAGATCTCTCCTGTCTCACCGGCTACTCAGCTCAGCAATATATTTCAGTAGACCCACCTATTCTGCTCCCCACTCTGTCTCTGGCAATCCTCTCACTATCCCTACAGCCCTTGCACATCTGGCCTATACCCCAGCTCTTCCATGCAAAAATTACAAAAAAAAAAAACAAATAAATTATGTCAGATGCAATGTTCTCTATGGGAATTAAGAATCATCATTCCTGAGCATGAGAAATACTAACCAAATGGTGAAGCTTCATTCTTTGGAATTCTACATGACAGTAAGACAAGATGACGCCAAAATTCATTGGTGGTCCTCTGATTTCCCTATGCAACTCTCTGCCAGGATTGCAACTGGGATAAAAGTATTCAGCTCCCTGCCAGGGTTAAAGAATCACCAAGAAATCCTCTTAGGAGTAGACTCTCTAGGAACCTTTCCTTCCTTTTGCTCCCTCCCCTTTTCTGAAGAACAATGAGGACACATTGTCTTTTACTTGTTCACTGTGGCTCAGAGAAATTGCTAATTGAAACACTTTGCTGAACAAAACCAGGTTTGATTGTTTTCATCAGAGGTGGGAGTAGGAGTGGGTGATGGTGACAGATTTCCCAGGACATTTTTTTTTTTAACCAATCTGCTCTGCTCTGCATGATAAACCACAGCATTTCAGCCTTAAAGTCCTTTGCTTTTTCCCTTCTGACAGTGTATCTTCACTTTCTCACAAAGCCTTTCAGAAAATGGGGGCTGGGGGTGAGGATGGGCCGTGGGTCTGCTCTGGTCCAGATGGGAGAGAGCATCAGTGTGGGAGAACTGAGCAGTGGAAGGAAGTCACCGCTGTCCTCAGGTTTATTGCTTTATGCTGCCACCTGGCTGATCATGGAGCTGTGGGCTCCTGTTGTTGGCAGGGAAAGGCCACACCAGGAATATTTCCAGCAGAGAGCCTCAAAACCAAGTTTCCTGATGACAATATTGCCTTAGGCCACAGACAAGCAGGTCTAGGCTCTTGACTCAAGAGTCACTTCCATATGGGGAAATGGGAGCTAAATCTAAAGTCTAGGCTTAGAAGTATTCATTCATCAGTGGAAAACTATTTTAGGTGAAACTGGTTTTGTCAGTTTCAAACCCATTATCTATTTTTCTTTAAATCTATAAACACCTCCTGCTGAAACCCTTAGGAAGATGGGGAAATCCGCAGTAGAGCTACCCCAGACCGAGTACATGGACTAAGGGGTGAACACGGGTGGTCCCCACTTGCAGACAGGCCATGGGCACTTATAAGGCAGTCACAGAGGGCTTCCAGAAAGAAGGTGGGAAAGGGAGGTCTTTTTCATGTGAAACTAAAGGTCCTGCAAGCTTCAAACAGGCTCTAGGTCATCCATGTTTATTCCCTTCACTCTTACCCAAGAACTGAAAGCCTGGTCACATTTAGGTTACATGTATGTCATCTTTAATCTTTTCAGAGGAGCTAAGATAGCATTCAAATTTTACTAAGTTTAAGCTAAAGTGCTGAGAGCTTATGATCTATCATGATATTCATCGAGATGCACTGAACAGGTGCAATGTCACTGCCATTCACACTAACATTAAATATACTCTCTATATAATATTATGTATAGTATATGTATAATGTATTATGCAGTGTATTGTGTATAATAATATGTACTATATGTAGTAACTGTATCGTATATACATAATATTATATATAATATATACACACACACATATATATAATGTGCTATGAGAAGGTAGGTGATGCCAGTAAATGTAAATTTTTATCTCTGTATTTTAAGGGCTTGTGATCTAGTTGGGAAAGGAGAAGAGGATATCCCAGCAATTAGGACATGGTTACCACCAACTCCTTCATTTGGCTTGGTTCTTATTGTCTGGATGGATCAAGTCTCAGGAATCCTAATCTAGACCTACCTATCATTAGCTAGAGCTGCAAGTAATAGAAAATTCAAAAGATAATTAAAAAGATAAATAGTTATCTCTACTCATATAAAATAGGCTGGAAGCTCCTTGATCTTTGTGGACCCTGGTTCTTTCCATCTTTCACCTCTTCTCTTCCCAGTAGCTTTCTGCCACACTATTTCCAGCATGAAGTATCTATCTTAAAACTCATCAAAAATAGTTGCTGGAAATGCTTCAGAACTGAAAGGAGCCTCCTTTCCACTTATCTCTTTGAATATGGGCATTCCCAGGAAGACAATAATCCAGTTTTTTCTCTACTCTCATGGGAGACTCTTCCATCCAAACACTAACGATATCAGTTTTGCATACATAAGTTTCAAATCTCTCTTTCTATGGCTGATCTCTCTGCTCACCTTTAGAATGACATTTTCATCATGGGATATAAGCAGAGTGCTCTGAGTTTAAGAACTAAAATGCAATGCATCTAACTATGACTTTGCACATAGACAAAAAGAGAAAAAATAATCACTGATAATTCCAAGGTATATACTATCTCCTCTCTTTTTTTTTTTTTTTTTTTTTTTTTTAAGATTTATTTATTTATTCATACAGAACTGGGGTACAGGCCAGAGGCTCAGGGGCGGTGAGAGGCTTCACCAGAGACAGAGCGGGGAGCAGAACAGGCAGATCTAGGAAGTACACTGCTGAGGGAAGCAGCGGGCGGGCCAGGAGAGGTCTGGCTCGCCATGTGGTCTCCTCCGGGGCAGGCGGCAGGCGGGAATCGAACTCATGCGGAAGTGGCTTCAGATTCTCAGTGCTGTGCTTTAACCCGCTGCGCCACCAGGGAGGGCCTCTCCTCTCTTTTAAACCAACCCTTCTCCTTTATGCCATGAAAAGACAGAGATGATAAAACCAGACTTGAACTACAAATGGAGTCATCCATTCCTGTAGAACAGAAAACTAGACTACCTTGAATGGTAACTTCTTACTCTCTGAAGAACCTAAGAATCTCCCAAGGAGGGCTAAGACCTACAGATCTATTATTTACTCAACAAACGCATTAGTTCCTGTGATGGCCCAGGTACTAGGAAGAGTGAATTGGCAGGGAGAATCAGTCTCTGCAAGTTACTCACCCTATGCCAAGCTCCTAAGTTTCTAAGTGTTTTAAGCAGTAAACCAGGGTGTTCTCCTACCCTTCCCACCTCCTGAGTCAAGTCTCTTTCATTCATTTATGTAGCCAGCAAATATGTGTTCATAGTATGTGTTGAGAACTTTGCTGAATTAGAATACCATAAAGTACAAAAGTGACAAATGTGTGTATCCTCAATGGAGCATATATTTCAGTTATGGAAATTTGCAAAAGACAAAAAATTAAAAGGTACTTATCAGTACAGAGGTGATGGGGAGAATAAAGAAGAGAAATAATACTTTTAAATAGAGCAGTTGGTCTCCCTGAGGAGGTAGGCGTACTTTGTATAAACATATGAAGGGGTAAGGAAGTAAGTCTACACATACTCCCTTTTGTGCAGGCTTTGCTATAAATATCTAAGAGCTACTTTCCAGGAGAAAAATGACCTGTTTTCTGTATCAACAGGAAAGGAGACAGCATGAAAGGAGAGGAAAAGACCCGGACCACAGAAATAATTCCAAGCCGAACTGTGTCTGATGGACACTTGAAAGCCAGCATCGGGGCACATAAGGCCTACCAGGCAAGGGGGCTCCCTATTCTGCCCTCTCTTGGACTGTTGGGCTTATCCTGCTACCTCCTTCCACCGCCACCCCACCCTAGGGGGCGTTTGCTTGCTACTGTAAAATTCAAACGTGGCTGAAGCCAGCCCTGGGATGTACTTTGACAAGAAAGCAGCACAACAGCCAGCTGCTATGTACCCCAAGAGTGCCTTCAAAACTCTGAAGATCGTCCAGAGTGTACCCCAAGAGTGCCCTCGAGTCTCCAAAGATCGTGTCCAGAAAGCAGGTGGTCAGCAGAGAGACTTGGGTGGGCAGCAGAGCTGGTAAAGCTCTGGATGCCCAGATGTGCTTGTTTCCTTCGACCACATTCCCAGCGACACACGGAGCAGGCACAGGACCTGGGGTGCGCTGGACAGGTCCGGGACTCCTAACAGGGCACCCCTCTCTGTTCACAGCCTGCCTGCCTTAGACAGGGCAGATTAAGGGTGCGTCCTTCCCAGACCTCTTGAAGACACTCTCAGGGATGCTATTTTGCTTGGGCCCGGGTCTCTTCAGCTCTGAGTTTCACAACAAACCGTTTAAACATTTCAGCACAAAACCCCATCCATTGTGGGCTGCACATTAAAAAGTGTTATTCGCTTTGAAGTTTTTGTCTAATGGCTCTAAACTGAAAGAAAATGTTTTCCTATTACTTAATTCAATCATAGCGAAGAGACTTGGTAAAAAGCCCACGGATTTTGCCCCAAAGTGTGACAGAGTTCTCTTTGTGTTCGCTTATCCTCCGCTGTCACACACTTTAATTCGCCTCTCTTTATCTGGCATTCAAAACTTTCTTCAATGACATTCAATAAGGTCCAGAGGCTGAAGGGGAAAAAAACTGGTTATATTCCCCCCTCCCCTCTAGATATTCTTTCCCAGTAGCTTTGGCCTTGTTCACATTCAGGGACTCTTAACCCCTTCCTGCCTGGGCGCAGACTTCAGCTCACTGGAGAGATGGCTCTGGTCTTTTGCAGGTCCGTGACTCCTGGCCCAGAGGCTGGGGGGAGGTAGGGGGCTTACCCTGCAGGGCTCTTATTTGCCTCTACACTGCAGGAAGCCGTTCTCCAGTCCTGTTCCCGGCTCTCAGTTCATTCAGTGGTCCAGGCCAGCCCGAATTTCCCAGAGAGCAATTAAACCTGAAGGTAGGCTTCACCTCTGCATTCTGGTTGGTTTGCAATACACATCCTTACATTGGATGACTTAGGATAGAGTCCACTGGGATAGCTTTGGTCCTGTCCCATGCCAAACAACCAAGGCAGCACCAAACTGGTACACCTCTGCTAGATGAATGATGTGCCCTCTATTCAGGTCTTTTCCCCCCACTGGCCCTCTCCCTTTTATAAAATCATTTTTTTTCTCATAACAAGTTATTTGCTTTTTACTCAGTTATAATTTATTTTATTGTTACAGCAAATAGGTCAACAATGAAACCCCTAATCACATTAGTTTAGGACATGTTATTCTTGTGCACTAATCTACCCCCCCACACACACCACCACCACCACCACCTTCCTCTCCATTTATTACAATTCCATTCAGGACTCAGAGCAGGTGACTGCAGCGACTTGGTTCCAATAAAACCGAAAGTAAATGTCTTCAGCGATAAGTCCCGGGCTGCAAATTCAAATATTTATGTTAATTTCCCATTGTATGGAAAAAGCTTTTGGAAGAAGAGGCTTTGAGTTCTCAGACCATTAAAAAAAAATGCTGAAACTGTGTACTCAGCGTCAGGCCTTTGAAGTTGTTTAACCATTGTGTGACCAGAAAGAAGAGAATGACATGGCAAGAGAAGGTCTTGGGGAGAGGAGGGCTCTGTTTGGGTGAGCTAAGTCATCAAAAGCTGGGGATACAACTGCTCTTACTTCCAGTCCTGCGGGGCGAACTGTGGGAAGGCAAAGGTTTCCTAGAGCACCAGCCTGTCTACTGAGCTGTGCGGGATGAAAAGACTCCTGCGGGCAGAGGGTGTCTACATTCGCCATTATGGTGGGGTGTGAGATCTTGATCTTCAGGTCTAAGCTTCATTCTCCAGTCCTTGTGCATGTCCCAGACTGTCAGAGGCGGATTCCTTCTTTATACCTACAGCCCTGTCATTTGAAATAAAAGACTGGTTGGCCAGTAGCTATCAGAACAAAGACAGGATATTATACGCAGCATTGAAGTTAAGACTATTTGAGAATTTTAGAGAAATCACAGGGATAGCGATGGCGCTGGTGCTGGATACGAAATACTGAGTCTTTCTCCTCTCTTCTCAGTGGCACCTCCCCCTACAAGAGGCCCGGTCCTCTCTCATCAGACTGGGAGCAGGGAAGGAATTCCACAGGTGGAAATCGGAGGCTGGCTGTAGGGACACCCTCGGGATATGCAGCGCTAAGAACTGAGTGGAAGAAGCTTGATCTCGGGGAAATAGGGCTAAGTGAGGAAAGGAAGGGGACAGTCACGGTGTGCACAGAGAAGATGGGGTGTGAGCCCTTGAAGATCTGTGGAAGTGAAGAAAGGGTGTGCAAAATCAATAAGATAAACGGTCTGATAGCCAATGCAAAGCTAGAGGGGAGTAAGGAATAAAGAGAAAGAAAAGAATATTAAATCCCAGAAGAATGAGAAAATAAACCCGCAAAAGGGAGAGCAGGGGGCGAGGGCGCCTGTTACGGCGTGGGTGGGGTTGACAAGAATAGAGTACATTATGCAGTTCATTTAGTTAACAAGTGAAATAATGAGGAAGCGTGCAGAGTGAATGCCAAGAGAAAAGGCACAAAAACCCTATTGAGAGGCCCCCGGCCGCTCCTGGCGTAGCCCATCACATGGCAATAGTCCTATTTAAGCGGCGCCGCCGGCGCCTTTCAGCACCACTAGCACTGGCCAGCACCCCGCGCTGTTTGGGCGGCGCCTGCAGCAGCAGCGGCGGCGGCCCCTTCAGGCTTGGCCTCAGAGCAGCCAGCCTTCAGCCTCCCGGGCAGAGAGGCACCTGCGGCAGCAGCCGGGTGAACCGTGTGGAGAGCCCCGAGGTCTGCGGGGCGCAAGGAGCGGGCTGGCGGTGGGGCGACCGCGCGCCGGGGCCATGCCGCGCTCCTTCCTGGTGGATTCACTTGTGCTGCGCGAGGCAGGCGAAAAGAAAGCGCCCGATGGCAGCCCGCCGCAGCTCTTTCCCTATGCAGTGCCTCCGCCGCACGCACTGCACGGCCTCTCGCCTGGCGCCTGCCACGCGCGCAAGGCCGGGCTGCTGTGCGTGTGCCCGCTGTGCGTCACCGCCTCGCAGCTGCACGGGCCCCCCGGGCCGCCCGCGTTGCCTCTGCTCAAGGCATCCTTCCCGCCCTTCGGCTCGCAGTACTGCCACGCACCCCTGGGCCGCCAGCACTCGGCCGTGTCTCCCGGGGTTGCTCACGGCCCAGCCGCTGCAGCTGCTGCCGCCGCCCTCTACCAGACCTCCTATCCGCTGCCCGACCCCAGGCAGTTCCACTGCATCTCTGTGGGTAAGCCGGGTCGCCGCGCGGGGGGACAGTACAGAAGTGAACCGAGGAGAGTAAGCGAGTCAGGGTTGAGGGGACCTGAAGCTTTCTGGGGACGGTGGGGATGAGGTCGGGCTATAAAAGGGACACTCGAGCTCGTGTAAATTGAGGGTCCCCAAGGACACCAGGAGGGAGTGTAAGGCAAAAGTCCCGGTCCTAGAGGGCTAGCCGAGCAAAGAGTGAGGGCTGGGGTACAAATCGCTCTTTAAGAGCGTCAGGGCCATGTGATTGCCAGTGGATGAGGGTCCCGCGGCTTGGCAAGGAGATTCTGGATGTCAAGCTGCTACGGCCCGGTTGGGGACCAAAGGGTGAGTGAGAGACCAAAGTCCTGGGATTCTAAAAGTCACCTGAAGGAGGACTGGTCCTCAGCACAGGGGTCTGAACGCTTCCCTCTCTGCGCTCCATTCCCTTCAGACAGCAGCTCGAACCAGCTGCCCAGCAGCAAGAGGATGCGCACCGCGTTCACCAGCACGCAACTGTTAGAGCTGGAGCGTGAGTTTGCCTCTAACATGTACCTGTCCCGACTACGCCGCATCGAGATCGCGACCTACCTGAATCTGTCAGAGAAGCAGGTTAAGATCTGGTTCCAGAACCGCCGGGTGAAACACAAGAAGGAGGGCAAAGGTAGTAACCACCGCGGCGGCGGCGGGAGCGCAAACGCGGGCACGGGAGCACCGCAAGGCTGCAAGTGCGCGTCGCTCTCCTCTGCCAAGTGCTCCGAGGACGACGACGAATTGCCCATGTCTCCGTCGTCATCTGGAAAGGACGACCGGGATCTCACCGTCACTCCCTAAGCGCGCGCCTCCCCAGGTGGCTCGCCCTACGCCCTCCCTGCGCCTCAAAGACTGGTCGTAGAACTAAGCGCGGGTTCCTAAAACAGCGGGTGCGCACGGATTTGGCTCAGTTTAGCGTGCCCCCACCCCCACCTCAATGCGCAGCGCCTAGAGCTTCGCAGAGACGTAGCTCTCGTATCCCTGCCTGCGGCCGCCCAAAGCGAACTCCGAGCTGTGAACTCTGCAAGCCCCTGAGTTACAGCCACGCAGACGGCGAGGGCGCCAGCCTGGGCCAGCGCCTTGCTGACCAACGGCGTCTCCGCACCCGCCCTCTCTGGGCTAGCTTAGGCTTTCTCTGCTCCTCCATGCTGGGTCAAACTCGCCTTTTCACTCCCTAGGAAGTCGGTTTGCTTCCTGTTTATTTTAAGTCTTTCCTCCCTACTCACCTCTTTCCGGTGGTCACTGTCCCCACC
>NW_004567111.1:41059075-41062546 GCF_000260355.1 Condylura cristata
ATCTTGCTGTACCCACAAGATCCTCACCCTGGAGAGAAGTGTCTACCGCAGTGTCGGTGTGGGGGAAATCGATTCGTTTTATTTCGGGAACACTCTGCATTGCCCCAAAGTCCCGGCTTACCATCTCTGGTGTCCCTTCTTTTACCCCAGACCCCAGCCTAGCTGTGTAATTGTATGGTCTCTGTAATCACAGAAGATATTTATTTATTTATTTATGTACAAAATTTTAAATAAACCGTTTTTTTTTTCTTAGACATCCACGTAGCTCTGGACCCTGAGACCTCTGCTCTGGGTTGGAACTGGGCTGGCCCAGGGTGGGACTTCCTTCTGGGGGCTAGGGAATTGAGTGGTGGGGTCCCAGCTCTGTTCCTCACCTTGCTGCTCCAGCAGGCTCTCTCTACACTCGTCACCCGGAGGAGACTTGGTTTTCTGCGTGGACGCTGTATGCGCCCTGTTCTTCTGTCGGTTTGGACCTGATGCTCAAGCGCCAGAATAGCAGAAAGTAAAGGAGGGAACTCTCCAGAGGGAGCTCTCCAAATGTAGTGCCTCTGGTCCAGACCCCACCAGCTCACCCCTCCCGCCTGGTATGCGGCCCCACCTCTATCTCTTCTGCTTTTGGCAGTCCCTACCGACAGACGGCCACTGGGGCAGCGACCTCTCCCGCGCAAGCGTGAGAACTCTACTGCGCTTCTCTGGGAATTAATAAAATGTTAGGAACAAATTCCCATGGAGACAATGCGGTTTCCCCTCGAAAGGGCCCCTCACTTTGTTTTGGCCAAATTCTTTTAGTGGGATTTCCCTGTTTGCAGAGCCTGCAAAGCCGAAATTTCGAGAGCCCTGAGCGATCTGGTGCTAGGGAGTCCCGGTGAAGGTACCTGAGGAGCGGAGTCCATAGCTCAGGAACGTTAGGTTTTCACCGAGTCTTGTTACAGTTCCAAGATCCTTATGACTTAGAATCCGCACTCAAGCTCTCCTTGGGAAAACGCGCTAGGGTTTTTACGTGTTACGGAGACAGGAGAAGAAGGCTCCCTGTTTCCACCCAGACGGAGAGGGCAAGGCCACCATGTCCGGGGGACTTACGTTGCTCGGGAAATCGGATGCGAGAAGTAGCCCGTCCAGGTTCTGGAGACCTCCTGAATACTCCCACTTAGCGTCTTGAAGATCCGGGCCACTTGTTTTCCTGCCCCTCCTCCCCCCAACCCCAACACACACACAAAATGTGCACACACCCTAGGAAGCGCGGGACTCCGCATTCTTGCGCAAAGCCGATGTGCTGTCTCCTTTCGCCGAGAAGGCCCCTCGGATGGGGGTTACGCGACACAAATGGTACTCATTTTAAAAACCTTCAGTCTTTTCTTTCAAAACTAGTTAAGGGCGGTGCTCACTCTCCATTTCCCCCACGAATAAAGACGGGCATGACCTGGTTTCCCATGAAAAGGCCACTTTCAGTCCACCCTGCACCGAGAGCCTCAGTAACAAGAGATACACGAGAGTTGGTCTAGCCCGCCGTTTGGCACCCTTCCTCCTCTCTTCCCTCCTCGGTTCCCAAAGATCTGACTCCTATTCGTAGCTGGGGCCAGTTCTCTGGCCGCACCCCTCCCCGAGGAGGGGGCATTGTGCCAATCTAAACGAATGCAGGTGTTTCAAGACATACCATAGACTCCAAACTAACATTTTATTAGCAGTGATTCTGACGTTATTTTGCCGGGTTGACACTCTCTACGCGTCTGAAATTTGATATCCTTTAGCTTCAATCTGCCATTGATCGAGGTTTGTACCCTAGGGCAGCACCTCCCCCAGGGGAGAGGTCCCTGACTAATCTGAAGGGGTCACTTAAGGATTTCGGAGGGTGTGGCCGAGTGCACCTGCGAAGGATCTCGCCCTTTTTCGGTGACAGACCTCTGAATCAGAAAGGCAGTTTCCCAGACGGGCTTGCCAGGAAGTTGGAGTCGGTGAGGGATTCTGAGGAAGAAGTAAACGTAGCTTGGAGACTGTACACACACACACACACACACACACACAGACACACACACACACACACCTGGAGCACCCACCCCACCCCGAATCCTGTATAGTTTTGCAGCCCTTTGCCGAAGTCCTTCGGTCCGCAGCTGTTCGCAAAAGCTGCAGATCCACTTTGGGCGCTAGGTTCATGAGGGTCCAGTTCTCCTAAGACTCCTTTCTTCCTTTCAGAATTCTTTAGCCAGGTCTTCATTTTCTCTTTCTCCACCCAGAAGACACCTTTTCGTTTTCTGGTAGGCTGCCCTGGAGAGCCGTGGGAGCAATCGCAGCCTCCTGGAAGCAATGGGCAATGGCCGCGCTTACCAAGACAGTGGCAGGCGCGCCACGCGGGTAGCCACGTAGACTGCTGGGGAGCTGTAGGCGGCTGAGAGCAAGGGCTCTCAGCGCCCAGCCAGCCGCTGCCTGGAAGGACGGCGCCTGGCTCTTGAGTCTCTGCAGCTTCTCTTCCAGCAGTCCTCTCTCTGCTGTCTCTTCGCCTGGCTGAGGACAAAGTCGTCCTGCATTGCCTGGGCTGGGGTCAAGTAAGGAGTGCACATGGCCTGCAGATACATGGAACTGGTCTTTAAGCCCACAGTGTTCTGACTTGGAATTTGGGGCTTGCAAGGAATATTGTGAAATTAAAAAAAAACTGAGTTATCAGGATGAAATGCCCTGGAAATTACCACTTAGGGTGGTCAACCCACATACAGACTTTATTTCAGGGGAAGCTCTTTCCTTTCTCTGTGCAGTTTAGTGACTAGGAGTTTGGATCTTAGAATTCAAATGCCTGCCTTTGCAATCCATTTCATGACTGACAAACAGGGGGATCTTGGGCATGTCACTGGTCTTTCCTAAGCCTCAGTTGCTTCATCTGTAATGTGAATTAGGCTAGTAGTTCTTCAGGGATGTTGTATAATATCAATGGATAGAAGTCATATAAATTACTAAGCACAGCATCTGTTCAATTTCAATAAATGCTAACTAATGGCGTAGTTGTTGCTTTTGTTGTCACTTGTTATGCCTACAGCTGTAGTCTCGGCATAATTGGTGTTGAATTACTTACTGAATTCTGAAAAGTGATCATTCTCTCTCTCTCTCTCTCTCTCTCTCACACACACACACACACACACACACAGACGCTTAGAGACTGACCCTACCATTGAGGACAGGAGGGCATAAACAAGTGCAAACAATTTTAGGACTCCCTGGGGCCAGTCATTCAGAGAACACACAGTTGTGCACCCTCTTCACTAAGTGATACCCAAGTGCTGGGAAAAGTCCGAGCAATATCCTCTTTCCATCTAGACTGTTTCTGAAGCTCCACTTTATTCACACTTGGAACAAAATAATTCTTTCTGTGGGACCCTGCCAGGTGCATTGCAGGATATTTGCCATATATTCTGTGTTATCTACCCATTAGGTGCCAGTAGCAATCTCTCTCCTCTCATGCATGCACATACACACACAAGC
>NW_004567111.1:41063221-41069948 GCF_000260355.1 Condylura cristata
GACCTACAAGGCGTGGCAGACCTCTCCTGACCCACCCGCTGCTCCCCTCAGCAGTGTACTTTGTCAGTCAGCCTGTTCTGCTCCCCACTCTGTCTGGTGAATCCTCTCACCACCCCTGCACCTCTGGTCTGTACCCCAGTTCTGTATGCATAAATAAATAAACCTTTTTTAAAAAATTCATTGTGGTCTTCTGTATTAGGTTCAAATGCTCTTGAGAGTAGAAACCATTAAGAACATCATTCGCTGCTTCTGAAAGAAGATTCCGGAAGGTCAAAGGAGAAGGGCTCTAGCAACTAAAGGACCTGGAAGTGCTGTAAGTACAAGAAAAGGGTCAGGGAACAGGGGCTGTGTCCTAGAAATATCACTGGTGGGAGTCTTCGGCCATCGGCCCCTGTCCCTGAACTGGGAGGGTGAGTGTGCTTACTAGATCACATCAGAACTGGACTCACCCATAAGTCAGAAATAAGCTGAGTTCAATGAAGTAAGAACCTCATGAATACAGTTTCCTCAATCTTGTATATGTCAATATCAGATGAGATTTTAATACAAATACACTAGTAAGTATGTGAGTGTGGTGTGAGAGATAGAGAACAAGTTGGTAAATTTAGGTGGAGAACTGAGTGATCATGACTTTGATTGCCTTACTTTAGCTTAGCTCATCATCATGACGTTTAGATTCTAGAAAACTCCATTAAAAGTACCAAAGAAAGCCAAGATCTCAAGACTGATACCTTCCATTCAGATTTATATGTGTCTGGCTTTCCCAGTGCAAGGGGAGAATGCTCCCTGCTCTATGTTGGGAGAATTTGATTTGGCAGGAGTGAGCAGGAGGGTCTGCTCCACTGACATTAGTCCATGGCAGCACTAGTGGTAAGGAAGAGAACAGTGCTGTACTAGGGGTTCTGCACTGTGC
Organism: Condylura cristata; assembly: GCF_000260355.1. NCBI lineage: Eukaryota > Metazoa > Chordata > Mammalia > Eulipotyphla > Talpidae > Condylura > Condylura cristata. The sequence continues at coordinate 41,064,135 of NW_004567111.1, forward strand.
TGCCACAGTCAGGGACAGCTGTGCACACTGGGCAGGAGCCTGAAGCCACCAGAATCCACTCAGGATGCCCCGCAAAGAGGTGCTTCCCTTGCTGGCCGGGTGGACTTCAGCTTGTTGGATCCCAGGAGGAAATTGGCATACTGTTCACAGAAAGACACCAGAGGGGAGCAGACCCTTGTTGTCTTAACTCCACAATGTTAAAATTTCTAAGTAGCGGCCCTCCCTGGTGGCGCTGCGGGTTAGAGCACAGCACTGAGAATCTAAAGCCACTTCCGCATGAGTTCGATTCCCGCCTGCCCCGGAGGTGACCACATGGCGTGGCAGACCTCTCCTGACCCGCCCGCTGCTCCCCTCAGCAGTGTGCTTCATCGATCTGCCTGTTCTGTTCCCCACTCTGTCTCTGGTGAAGCCTCTCACCGCCCCTGAGCCTCTGGCCTGTACCCCAGTTCTGTATGCACAAATAAATAAATCTTTAAAAAAAAAAATTTCTAAGTAGCTCTGTTGTAGGCCGAATTATACACAGTCCCCAATTTATATGTTACAGCCCTAACTTTCAGTAGTGCACAATGTAGGAGGTAGGGTCTTAGAGGGCAGGATTGAGGTTAAGTTAGTAATATCCAATATGACTGAAGTTCTTTCTAGGAGGAGGAGAGAGGTTAGGCCTGAGTTCACACACTCAGGGACAGCCCCACAAGACACAGGGGGAAGAAGGTCTCAAAGTCTCAGAAGAAACCAACCCTTTCACCACCTTGGTCTGTGACTACCTCTTGCTTCCATAACTGAGAGTTGTTGACTTAGCTACCCAATCTCTGGTGTCCTTTTTGTCTGATGTCCTTTGCAAACACAAATTCTGATCTGATCTGGAAGAGATTTCTCTAGTAGGTTAGTATAAGAATGTAAAATTGTAAAACAAAGAGCACTGAGTTGGGAGTTAAGATCCGGAGGCCCAGCCTCACTTATCCACTAACTCTGGGCAAATAACCATCTTCCTGGGCCTCAGTTTCATTTCTCTAAAGTCAGGGGGAAACTCAGTTTCCCTTCCTCCAAAGACAGTAGCAGATTTTATTTTTTCTGATCAGCATTCATTTCCCCTCTTCCTGACCAGTATCTAGGTCTTTTCTTGTCAAATATGTTAATATAGCCCTAGAAAAAAGCAAACATACATCAGGGTAGACATTTCTCTGCTGATGAGGTCTCACTTCCACTACAAAATCCAGCAGGGACTAGAAGTTAACCGATGCCCTCCTTCACAAGCAGATCAGACATGAGCAGAGGGCCTGGTGTTAACAATCCCACCAGATGTCTAACTCTAGAGGACTCAGAGATGCCTATCACTTAAAGGCTAGTTTCTGTGACCATGAAGTTAAGAGCCCCTGAGTGATGGAAGATGGCCTAATGATGGTGGAAAGGATTGTTCTTCATGGGAGTCTAGAGGTGGCATCCAACTAAACTGCCCAGTGGTGAGCTCCTCCCTTCCTGCCTGGTTTCCAGGTCATTGTATGATCTTTCCTACTGCTTCTGTGACCTGTCAAGTGGCCTTCGGCTCAATGCCTTTCCGCTTAAGTTTCTTTTGTCTGCAACTAAGAACTGAGTGAAGCCGTAATCCACACAGTATTTGAGGCCTGCACAGGATCATGAACAGACCTGGGAACTGAGTCCCAGGAACTGAGTATCTGTCTTCACCGTGTGACCAACACTACTTACATGGCATCCCCCACCACTGCTCATGTGCCCTAGCGTGTTGGCAGGAGTTGTCAAAGAGATGGCCATTCTAACCACACATCAAATTTGCCTGGATTGCATCCCTCCTGTGGCTGTGGGCAAGGGTGGCACTGGGATGGATACTGGGTTTGAGGGCACCAGAAGAATGTGGAAAATGAGGGTTGTGTTCTTGACAAGAAGGAAGGAAGGCATGTTGAACAGACAGAGCATAGATACCCACCCTGGGGACCAGTTACTACCTTATATTAGAGCGCAGCGTTTCACAAAGACAGTACCATAGACCCGTGGGCTTTGTGAGACCCTTGCAGGAAACCCAAAGCTATTTTTATAATAATCGTAAGAGGTTATATACCTTTTTCACTGTGCAGCTAGTGTTTACTGCACTGGCTGGTGGTGCAGAAGCAGTGGTGGGATTTAAATAAATCAAGGTGGTGGGTAGTCACTGTGTTCTTGACCCGCACATTCAATGCAGGGAAAAAAATCTCATTGTACCTGAAAGCACTCTGACAAAGTGGCTAAAATTAAGATTTCATTAAATCTCAACCTTGAAGACATGGGTTTTAAATATTCTCTGTAGTAAAATGTTAAGTTTTCAGCTGCTGCAGAGTATGCAAAACTATAGTTGTCTCAAGACTAACCTTGTGGTGCAGCAGGTTAAAGCACAGCACTAAGAAGCTAAAGCCGCTTCAGCATGCGTTGGATTCCCAGACAAGGAGGTGATCCACATGGTCGTCAGACCTCTCCTGGCAGATACCCACTGCTCCTCTTAGTAGTATACTTTGTCAGTTGACCTGTTCTTCTCCTCACTCTGTCTCTGGTGAATCCTCTCACCTCTGACCTGGACCCCAGTTCTGTATACATAAGTTTAAAAAATCTAAAAAAAAAAAAAAAGACTAACACTTGAGTGACATGGGTTTTTAAAATATAATTAAAGGTGTCAGCATACACCTGACTTTCATTAGTATAATGAAGCAGTATTTTCCAGACAAGTGTGTAGGGTTATAAAGTCAGGCATAGACATAAGATCCATCCCAAGTGCAAGGTAGACCAGCAGATTTCAATGTCACCAAGTGCAAAAGGTTAGTGATAGGACTTCAGATTTCACATTGTAAGGAACCTTCTGAAAACTACCCTTATTCTAGTTTTGGTGTAGTATCAAGAACTACCTGCAATTATTTGGAAAAGCTATTCAAATATCCTTCCATTTTTTTGATTACTTATCTGCCAGTGACTAATTTTTTTTGATCAATTGCAAGCAAAACAACTTATCACAAACAGTTAAATGCAGGAAGAAATATGAGAATCCATCTGTCTTCTATGAAGTCAAACATTAGAGACACTTGCAAATATATAAAATAATATTACTCTTTTCAAACTAATTTCTTTTGTTTTGGAAGTTACAGCTATTTTTAAATTAATGCTATATAGAGCACATTGATTTTATTTTATTATACAAATTTAAAATTTATCATTACTGCCTAAAACAAATCAACAAGTAATATTTTTAAAATTTCTGTCTTAATTTCTAGCACAGGGACCTCCCTGGTGGCAAAATGGGTTAAGTGTCAGCACTCTGAAGCTATCCCCAGCCACCGCAGCATAGATGGATCCCCAGCCAGGGAGCTGACCCACATGGAGCAGCAGACCTCTCTTGTCTCACCCACTGCTCCCCTCAGCAGTGTATTTCAGTCAATCTGCCTGTTCTGCTCCCTGCTCTCTCTGTGGTGAATCCTCTCACCCTTCCGTACCTGGGGCCTGTGCCCCAGTTCTTGTATGCATAAATAAATAAATCTTAAAAAACCAAAAGAAGTTGCATTGAAACAGATTCTGGCTATTTCCTACATAATACCTTCAAATCTGGTTTTCCTAGAGGACTCTTACATTGCCTTCTTCTAAGGACAAAAGGGCAAGAAGCCTCCCTTCCACTATGAACACATCAAACCCAGCCTGCCTGTTCCTGAATGCTTGGAAGATTATCCATTCACATCATTTCCCCCGCTGCACTCTTAAAAGTTGGAAAATTTCATGCACCCATGTGAGTTTCCATCATCAGTCCCCTTATGTACCTGACACCCCTATGTTAATGTCATCTCATGGACCATGATGCAAAGGAATTCCAGTAAGGAAGTTGCCCAGTTAAAAGCCCATCTGTAGTTCTGGTTCAGTCTATTGCACAAGAGAGCCCTTATTCCTCTAACAACCATGAATCTGCCCGTGTCCATATTATTTCTCTTCCTAACCTTGACCCAATATACCAAGCATAATATGACACATTGCTGAATAACTGAAATCCCACTTCCCTCAAGTATCTTTTAATTAAAATGTTAATTTGAGCACACCCAAGTTATCTCCACTCCACTTCAGCCCAGGAAGAAAGGTTTAAACTAAAAGGATTTTGAAATTCTTTCATCAACTTAAGGCATTTTGGGGATACGGTTTGTATGAAAGATGCTTCAGAAAATGAAGTTGTCATGTATTGTATGTGTAAATAAACCCTTCAGCTTCCTGGCAGAATCCAAGCTCGGTAGGGCTAGAAAAGCATTCTGGGTATTGGCATGCAAATGAGCGTGTCAACAGCGGTTAGAGTGTACCTTGGAGTGGTAAACAAGCTGATTGTCATGGGAAATGTAGTCGGCTCTGCTCTGTTTGAAACTGTTTTGCAAATCCCTTGTTTGGTTAGATTTCTGAACGTTGAGTTGTGAACTCAATAATACAGCTTAATACCAAATTCCCAGTCACACTGTCTTTGGGTGCCTGACAGGGCTGTGCACGCCATAAAGGATCGTACAAGCAGGCATGCCGATTAGGCCTGGAATGCACAAATAGAAGGCTGAAGTAAGATGTCGGCCACATCAGAAAATGGCCAGAGAGCGCAGATGTAAGCATAGACTGCACACCATCAGTTGTTCCCTCTCTGGCAGATGCTCTCTTTTGTCTCTGATGTACTGTCTCTTCCATTCCTGACATGACAAACTCCTACTCAGGCTCCTGTGGGAAGCCTTCCACGCCTTTCCAGCTGGGGTCAACCCTCCACATCTCACCAGCCCCACCTCTCTGTTCTTCACTATTCTGCACTCCCTCATTTTCATCCATTAAGTATATAAAGCATCTGGTTGGGCTCTGGCCACAGTGAGTGACACCTTGTATGTCCATGTGCCTCTCCAACTTGCTCCTCAAAACAAGAGACCAGGGCTTACCCAAGCTCTCTACAAGCCCAGGGCCTGGCATTTGGCAAGCACCACATGGCCTTGTACACTGGTAGATTCATGTATAAGCTTTCTTTCTTCTTTTTTTTTTAGACTTATTTATTTATGCATACTGAACTGAAGTACAGGCCAGAGGTGCAGGGGTCGTGAGAGGATTCATCATAGCTAGAGTGAGGAGCAGAACAGGCAGATTGACAAGGTACACTGCTGAGGGGAGCAGCAGGCGAGACAGGAGTGGTCTGCTGCGCCATGTGGGTCACCTCAGGGCAGGGATCAAACTCGTGCTGCAGTGGTTATGGATTGCTTCATAGTGCTGTGTTTTAACCCGTTGCACCACCAGGGAGGGTGAGCTTGCTTACTTGCAGGCCCTGCCTCTGCCACTCCCCACATCACCCATGCTAGCACAAGGAAGCTTCCTCCTCCGGCTGCTCCAAGCAGCATCTCCTTATAGCTTTGTGTCAGCCACCCTTTATCTTCCAAACTCACAGTGAGACTTTGGTCAAGCCTTCCTCAAAACCCTGCTCTAAAAAGCCCACAGGATAAACCAGCCAAGACTCCTTCCCCAGAAAAGAAGGTTGTCTTCTCCTCAAGCCATTGTGTTACCTCAGAGCAGGCTGAGTGGGGGAGCAGATGAATGGATTGATGAGATCTGACCTGCCTATCTCCTCCTGAGGAAAAGAAGGCAGTCCTCTGCTCTCCTGAGGGGGTAGTGGAGGGCTGAGGGACAGAAAGGAAGGCAAAGGATAACATGTTCCCTGGTCATATTCTACATTTTTGGGTTAAAAATTTGGTCATGGACCAGGCGAGAAAATAACAAAAATAATGAACAACCATAGACCAGAGACATTCTGTGGGGGTGGAGTGGGGAATGGGATCAAAAACGGGG
>NW_004567111.1:41070468-41075468 GCF_000260355.1 Condylura cristata
CTACAAGCCACTGTTATAGCTGAATTATGTCCCCTGTAAATTCATATGCTGAAGCCCTAACATCCTCCTCCAGTCATAGCACAGAATGTGACATTATTTGCTGCATCCTGGAAGGTCTGTTCTGGATATCTTCACCTGGAAGAAGGGCATTCTTCACAGAGAGTCAGGCATAGTCAAAGCTCCTGGAAAGTGTTTAGTGGTAGAAGGTAGAAGAAGGACAATCTGGTTGGAGAGAAGGGGTGAAGAATAGCTCCTGAAGAAGAAAGTCAAATTATAAGACATCCTCTTAAAAGGTGGGGCAAGAAGTTTTGATATTCTTCTAATGGTGAAACTATTAGAATAATGACTTCTCATTGCACAATATTTAGTAAGGGAGATAAATAAACAACTTGTGCTTTTTAAAGACTTCTACAAGGAGAACAGAGCATAGAGCAACTAGATTAGTCACACAGAGTCTAGTTAGGGAGCACTGGGCATGCTGGAGTCCAGGCAGAACTCACAGTAATGCAGACTAGGGTGTCACTGTGAACGTGAAATGTTGTGATCAGGATAAGATTTGAGGGTGAAGTTAATACTTGTTGGTGAGTTGGCTGGGAGGATGGGAGCAGAATCCTGAAGGGGTGGTTACCTACAGAGATGCAGCGGATTGGGGAAGAGCCGGTCAAAATAGGGAGTGTGGGGGGCTCCCTCAAAGGTCTCAGGTATACTTTAGAGGGTGAGCTGATAGGCTCAAGGAATGGAAGCTACCAATTTGAGAGTCATCAAGTGGCAGTCTGAGAGGCCTGGGTGGAGTGAACTAGGGAAGAGGACCACGACTGTGAGCTGGAGAGTGTTATGTCAGAGCCTGGAGAAGGAAGAGGATGCCCAGGGTGAGAGGCAGAGCTTAACTTCAGCGAGCTGGAGCATGGTACCTCGTGCATCTGCCACACCACATTTGGGGCCCATCTCTGTTGTGGGTGTGTCCTGTACATTGGAGGATGTTTAGCAGCATCCGTGACTTCTGCCATTGGCTGCCAGTAGCACCCACATCTCACAACCAAAACAATGTCTTCAGATACTGCCAACTGTCCCTTGGGTACCAAAACCACCTTGAATTAGAAACTGGAGAAAAGGAGCAGGCAAGAAAGGCGATGCTGGCCAAGGGTTAAGAGTGTGGACCCCTGGTCTCAGCACCCTGCTCAGTCACTTGCTAGTGACTTCTCTTTGTCACATGTTTCTTTCTTTTTTTTAAAGGTTTATGTCAGGGCCCTTCCTGGTGGTGCAGCAGGTTAGAAAACAGCACTGCAAGTGGCCGCATCCACTTCAGTGCAAGTTCAATCCCCGGACCTGAAGGTGACCCACATGGCTTGGCAGAACCCTCCTGACCCACTGCTCCCCTCAGCAGTGTATGCTGTAGATCTGCCTGTTCTGTACCCCCATTCTGTCTCTGGTGAACCCTTTCACCACCCCTGCATCTCTGGCCTGTACTCCAGTTCTGTATGCATAAATAAACAAATCTTAAAAAAATATAAAGATTTATGTCATATATTTATGCATACAAAAACTGGGGTGTAGGCTAGAAGTGTAGGATGGGGGATGAGAGGATTCAACAAAGACAGAGTGGGGAGCAGAACAGATGGACTGACTGAAATACACTGCTGAGGAGAGCAGTGGGTGAGACAGGAGAAGTCTGCTGTGCCATGTGGGTCAGCTTCCTGGCTGGGATCTAACTCATGCTGTGGTGACATAGCTTCCTATTGCTGAGACTTAACTCCTTGCACCACCATGAAGGCCCACCACAAATTTTTTTATCTGTAAAAAGAAGAACACAGTGTCAACTCATTCAGAGGGCTCAGGGATCATTACATATGTTAATATGGTGAAAAAATAAAAACAAAAAACACTTAAAATAGTGTCTGGCACATTATTAACAGCTACTAATTCGTTATTTTACAGAGTGTTATGGCGTGGGGGGAGTGTGAGGGGGTGAACAGGGAATGCACTGGTGCAGCTCCCAGGCCACAGCCTGGACTAGAAGGAGTCCTGTGCCAGGGGCCTGCACTGGCTCAAAGGAGCCTCCTCTTAGCTGAGGCCTGAATGGGATTAGAAGTCAGCCAAGGGAAGGGTTTCAGGTAGACTGGACTGGGGTGTTGCAGCAGGAGGAAACAGTTTGAAGTTGTCCAGAAAGCCAAGAGAAAGGGCTGACACTTTTAGTAACTGATGAAGCATGTATGGTCAGGATGGGGCAATCTTGAGAGAAAGAGAGAACCAGATGCCATTGCCAGGAGGTGGGCGTTCCCTGAGGTAAACAAGAAGCCCTGCTTGTCATCTCGGTGAGTCGATAGAAACAGCCTCTCCAACTAGACAGCAGTTTGAGGGAGCCAAGCCATGTTGGATTCTCATTTCTGAATCTCCATGTAATCCTGGTCTCCTTAACCAGAGGGCTGTTCCTCCCTGTGTGCTAGACTGACCCTCCTCCACTTACCCCTTCTGCTAGCCCTGAACTTTTCTCCTTCCCTTACACTCTTTTCAGCCTCCTGGTATGTATGTGTCTGTCTGTCTGTCTATCTGTCATTTAGAGTCTGTTTGCTTCACCCTGAGAACTCATTAGTCTGATGGAAGCACAGTCCGGGCCCACAGGGAACAGTCTCATGTAGTCCAGCTCTGTCTACTCCCCTTCTTGTCTCCTGTTGTCCTCCTGGTACACTAAAATCTTTCCTCCTTCAGGGAAAGAAGGAAAGGGACACAAGGCTCAGTTCCTGGAAAATACTTGTGAGCTCACTAGTCCCACTGTCAGCTTCTCAGACACTGGCCTATTCCTTCTGAGGAAGCAGACACCCAGAGAAGTGGAATGACTGGGCCATGGAAAATGTAATTGAAGCCATCTCTTCACTTGCAGTCCCTACTGCTGTCTCTTCTGAAAGTCAGCTTTGTTCACAGCCAAAACACCCTCCCCATCCCAGGTCAGCCTAGGGCGCTGAGTTAAATCACAGAGGGAACCCTGTCACAATAGGGTGTCTAGCCTCTTAGGAAGGAAGTGTCCCAACTGTGACTGAGAAGGGAGCCTGGCATCCAGACTCAACTGAGTTGACCATACCTCAGAGGCAAGGCAGACTCTGAGAGGCTGAGGGGGTGATACTGAGAGGTGGGGCCGCCAGCAGAGGTGGAGAGTGGAAGGGAAGAGACCACACCTCAGCAGTTTTCAAAGGGGTCATCTCCAAAACAGAGACCCCACCACAACAGCCTGGGAGTGGGTCTGAACGGAGAGAGGCTGGAGTTACAGAAACATCAGTCATTCATTCATTTTGTCAGTCATATGTTTATTCAGGAAACATTTGTTTGGAGCTTTCTATAAGATACTTTCCAAGACACTGGAGAGTCCAATATGATGAGACACTGGGAGAGAGACTTCAGGAAACACCCAGGCAGGAACAACTTGTCCACAGAACTAAGATGATAGGTATGAAGACAAATGCAACCACACCTTGACCATGACAGCCTCAGACATACTTTGTAACCCCAAAGAAGCTGGGCAAAGAGAATCCAGGGAAACTTCATGGTGGGAGGGGAGACAGACAGAGGAAAGAAGATGCTTGTGGGGTTACCAGTATGTAAATGTCCAGGGTTGCTCTCTAACTCACAAGAGTTAGAAGAATCTGCGCACTTCTATGGTTCATTCATCCCACAAGTTTACTGAGCACATAACATATACCAGAAAACATACCAGGCACTGGAGAGTAGCGTTGTCAGTCTATTAAAAAGCAAAGCAGCCCTGCACCCTGGCCTCCAGCTCAGCTATTACCCTGTCTTTACTGAGGCCTCTACTATGAAAGCCCTGTCTGAAAGGCTACAGAAATGACACAGAGAAAATCTAATTGCTGCCATCAAGGAGTTTTTATTCAAAGAAGGAATAATCTAGGACAGGATTCCTTCTGATTATTCTTGCAGAAAGATTCATCAAGAAACTTAAGTTGTTCTGCTTATATTTGTCAAGATTCTTGGGGCTTCCCTGGTAGCTCAAGGGGTTAAAGCACAGCACTATGAAGCTATCTGTAGCCACCTCGGCATGAGTTCAATCCCAGGACAGGGAGCTAACCCATAAATGGAGCAGCAGACCTCTCCTGTTTTGCCCACTGCCCCTCTCAGCAATGTATTTCAGCACATCTGCTGGTTTTGCTCTCCACTCTGTCTCTGGTGAATGAATAATCTTACACCTTTAACCCCCACACCTCTGGCCTGTACCCCAGTTTTTATAAGCATAAAAAAAACTTAAAAAAAAAGATTCTTGGTGATGGGGACAGAAGCTGTCAACATGCCTTAAACACAAAAGAAAAACGAATGGCTTCAGGCACAGCTGCATCCAGTTGCTCAGACAATGGCACCAGACACATGTCTATCTTGGCTTGCTTGTCTCTGAATTGAGTTCATTCTTGGGCCCTGAGGATGCGGTAAACAGGGGGCCTGTTTTAATTCCTGGGGATACAGCAAGTAAGACAAAATTCCTGGTCTTCATGGAGCTTATAATTGGGCAGGCTGCCTACAAGTGGTAGCAAAGACAGACCATCAGGCTTTCTAGGTTTATATCTTGCTAGCTTAGCAACTCCTGCTGGGGAAATTACCTCTAGCAAAAATCTGAGGATGTACTTTATTGGTTCAATTTTGTTCCATGTTCCGCACAAGCTGACCAATGTGAGATAAAGGCAGTCCTCTCATTGACCAGCCCTAAGTTACTCTGGATCCCACCCAGCATCCAGGAGAGATGTAGTGCAAATGACAGCAGCTATGATAATATCAGGTATTACCTGAAGAAGGGAAAATGAATTCCAAATATCAGAAATCTAGCTTAGAAACAGACAAATTTGTATGGTCAACATCAATTACAAAAGTTACTAAAAGTCCCTAGGAAACAGATTAGACGCTTAGTGAAGGGAGAGAGGAGGCTAAGGAACAATAGTCCCTGACTTTCCAAGGGCCCTCCCTGGTGGCGCAGCACTAAGAAGCTAAAGCCACTTCTGCATGAG
>NW_004567111.1:41080468-41087230 GCF_000260355.1 Condylura cristata
ATGCAAAACTGTTTACTCTCTGTTTTGATGTATACAAAAAGATGCCTTTTATTTCCCTGGACTCCAGTGAAAAAATGCAGAACAGACCCAGAGAAACAAGGCCAGGGTTGGCTTGAAAAGGCTGAGCTGGGAGAGGAGAGGCGGCTTGGCTGGTGAAACCCAAACTTGGACATGCATGGGTCACTGGTTAGGGGTGTTGATTGTGAAGAGCCATCCAGTCACGAAATCCATCTCGACAGTGTGTGCTGATCAATCATGACCTTGTAGTGGCCACATTTATCAGCCCAGAAGCCATGAACTTAGGTTTGCTCATTTTACTTGAACATGACGCTACCCTTGGGTCTGATGCCACACACTCTCAGTATGATCAGTGCCAAGACACCCCAAAATGGAATGGGAAACTGAGTTTCCCTTGCCAAAGGGGATTATAGCCAGCACCTCTGTGCTTAACTCTTTACTGCCCTAGCCTGGAACCCATCCAGCTGGGAGAAGAGGGACTCTGGTTGGCTCAGGACTAAGGCTGGCACATTGATAACTTACATAGTTAGGGCAGCTCCCACTGGAATAGGCAATAGCATCTCTCCGAGTTGGGATTGGAGGAAAAAAGTTCACTTTGGCCAATTTCAACTTTTCCACCATTAAATCTGCACCTGCAATGTCAGAGGTCAGCAAATAATAAAATGTGGCATCTTTGAAACTGCTCGGTCACGTGAAAAGGGCTGTAATTGAGTAGATTCATTCACTGAAGCCCCATCAGAGACACACAGCTCAAGGATGGGAGGGGGTGTGGGGGGTTTGGGGGGGGAGGGACAGGAGAGGGAGACAGGACCAAAAACAAACCAGGCTGGGGAGGGGACTCTGGGAGCAATGTGGTCCTTGGCTTTTGAAATTTGAAACCAAAAATAAATAAATATCCCACACATTCACTTCATACACACTCGGTACCCACACGCTGGCCTCCAGCCTTTGTGAGCAGTTTGACCTGATAAATGCGCTTGGCTGGCATCAAATAGTTTGGCTTTGACCGATCCCATTTAAATATGTGAATTAGTCATGAAGCAGGACACAGCTTGGTGAGCTTGCTAAATTGTTGGGCTCTATTGAAGGAGAAGGGAGAAAAAAGGAGAAAGCCATTCAGTGTTCTCTATTAGGTGAAGAGGTGAGCGGCATCCATCCCAGCCTGCCGTGTCTCTTGGCTCAGGGACCCAGTCACTGCTCATGGTCCAGGAATAAGTCCGTCAGGACCAGGAGAGGGGGCAACAAGCATCGGCCACTGGGTGCTACTGTGGACCCTCTTTTGGCAGCACCCATGGGACACTGACCTTCTGCACTCATAGAGAGACTGGGCTGTTTCAGGTGGCAATTGAGTCTCCCCACAGGAAGAGGTCTGTTGGGGCTGGAATTCAGGGAGGCCAGCAGGAATCCAAGGCCAGCAGGGACTCCCTGTTGATGCCCTCTCAGCAAAGGCCAACTTCCAGCTACAATGGTGTGCGTCTTAACCCCAACTACCACCAACCCTGTCCCTGGCGGAAGGAGTGCTGGGTGAGTCCTCTCTCCTCCCTCCTAGGGAATGAGGTCTTCGGAGAAGTCAAGGCAAACTTCAGAAAGAGGATACAGGATCTCAAAGCAAGCCACATGTTGGCATGAAGGAAAAACAAATCCTCAGTGTTTCTGGTTTCTTAAAAGTGCCCACCGTACACATAACCCACAGTGCCACCTCTACCCGCCCCACTGACATTGCTGCTAAGGTTGGCAGTCTCCCGATCCACCCTTCTAAGGGTCGGGAGGAAGAACTTAGAGGAGAACTCTTGCTGCTTAGTAGGAGGGTGTGGTGGCAGCTGCTTACCACAGGAGGAATGTAGCTGGACATCTTGTAGACCCTTCCACCAAGGCAAGTTGCATAGATCAAGCTGACGGCTATCGAGGGACTGGTCTCTCCCTCGATTAGCAAAGGGTGATTGGGTGATTATGAAAGAGCATCTTCGGGAGCTGAGACCATTTGCTTGGTTTGCAGCACGTGGGCAGTAAGACTAAGTATAAACATAGTAGCAAATAAAATTCAAACATATTTCTGGAGACTTTGGGACTGATAGCCCAGCCGAGGTTGCAGCCCGCTACAGCTGGGGAAAGCCCAGCTCTGGGCCCCACCAGGAACTGTGAAGAGTGTGGTACTTCACAGTCTGGACGACTTTAATGGGTTTGCAGGCTCCGGACATTTCAGGAGAACTGCGGGTGTTCACTGCGGGTGAGCTCTGCTGGAAAAGCAGGGCGCCTTCGAAATGGTGAAGTCACAGCGCCCCCTGCCTGTGCGTGTCCGCAATAGCTAAGAAGCGCCGCGACACCGAATCCACCGGAGAAGCAGGGTCTCAACAGCGCCCGCAGCGCCCCGCGCTTGGTTCGCCGGCTAACCTGGAGCTCATTCGAGGCAGAAGTCCCCACTATGTCGTTTCTTCTTCCTCTCTCCCATCCGTCCAAAGAGACACCTAGGAGCCACCCCAGTGCATAGCAGGGTTTCCCCTTTGACCTGCTACCCTCACCCCCTGCTCCTCAGGCCCGGCTAACTTCGGTCTACGGGGTGCTGTCATGATGGCATCCCCGTTATTATGAAGGGCATCTCAGTTACTGTCCTATGACCATCCCAGATTACGACCATCTCAATGACTGCTCCGAGATTAGAACACGATGTCAACAGCTCGTCTTTATTTCTATACCCGAATAGCCCCGAAACATTGATGCCAAAATAGTAGACTGTCACTTGGTTACAATCTTGAAAGAGGGTTGACAAAGTAATCGGATTTCTGCCTTGCCCTGGACACTTGACTCCTCCTGCCCCACCCCCTACCATCATTCCTCTGACCTGCTCTGCCAGAGTTAAAAGCATTATTTTCCCATCTTTACAACTTGAAATTAAATTTTGAACTCATTACATCAACCCACACTCCTCAACTCTCTGTCCTTTGTATCCTAAACGTCCGAACATTATTACTCAATAAATGAGGTATTCATACACAAGTCTGGTACCAAATGTGTCTGCCTCGAGATCAACATTCCTGCTTGCATTTATAAGCAGTTGACTTAAGGTGCAATTTTGATTGGAGCAGGCAGCTCCTTGGGACCTCCCGAGGTCCTCTCTTTCCCCGCCAAAGGCTCCCATGCCGTCAGGAGGCCTCCCTCTTCGGGAGTCCCGTACCCAGTCAGCAAATCCTTCAATATATGCTTGCATCAAGCTCCCAAGTTGCCATCAGCAACCGGTTCTGCTTCCTCCCCTCTAAAATCCTTAACCAGGGGGATACTTTCAGAACCTACATCAGGTCATGTGAAGAATTACAGATAAAAACAATAGTCCTCCCCCCCCCCCCCCCAGCTCCTGGGTTTGCTCCAAATGCTTAGCTCAGCCCTAATTCTCCAGTCTCCTTGATGACCCAGCAGAAGATCTTCCCTGGAACTTAGGATGCCTTGCCAACTACCATTACCTAACATTTTTCACCAGGCTTATTCTCATTTGTTTTTCAGAGTCTTCTTAAACACCCCTCCTGTGGACTTACAAGGTAAGCTGTTCTTTCTCATTGTGTCACATTCCTTACATTACAGGTGGACAACCACCTGTGTATTAATTGGTTTTCAATAGGCTCCATCCTTGGAGTGCTAAGTAGAGAAGGCATCCCAGCTCCAAGCCCAGGGGCCAGCTGGAACCGATGCTAAGTTGGTGCTGAACGTGTGGATGAACGAATGGGATCTTTGAGGTGGACGTAGTTAGCCAGAAAGGCATCCCCGTGTGCCTGAGGCCACTCCCAGCAGGGCCAGCTGTGGTTCCTAGGTGACTTGCCGGGTGGATGGGCAGCGGGGAAGGAGGTAGGCAGGTAGGCAAGAAGATTCTGAAACAGTGATTCTCAGAGAAATTTCTCCTCGAGTGGCGCTGCCTAAGGATATGGAGGAAGCTATTCACTATTTACGTTTTGGAGGACAACATATTCTTTGCTTTCGTAATACGGAGGATTGAAAGTAAAGCCTCGTCTTTCTAGGCAGGGTAATCGAAAATACAGCACTTGTCCTCTGAGGGTGGATTTTTTTTTGTTTACCAGAAGGTGGCAGGCTTCAAAGGCTCCCAGGAATCAGAACAGTTCTGCGGAGAGGCGGGGCGCAGGACTTGGTCCGGGAGACCCAGCAGCTGTAGGTTGTTAGTGACCCCAGTGAGTCCCAGCACCAGAGAAGGGGCCTCGGACAGCACTGGCAAGGGACCGAGTTCACAGCAGAGGGCGCCAGAGAGCCGCCCCGCAGGCGGAGTCCGCCCGTGCGTGGCTGATTGACTCGCCAGAGCAGAGACCACCTCTGCCAGACCCCACCTTGGAAAACAGGAATTACTCTTACTGCTTACCCTCATTCTGCTCCTCTGTGATTTCCGCTGGCTATGACACTGTTTAGGAACATGCTAAACGACCCTGTGGATATCTGTAAAATCAATGCTATTATTATTATTATCATCTTTATTATTATTAATCAGGTACATAGGTGACAGGTGATAAATGTTGTGAAAGAAGCCAATAAGGCTTGTGGAATAAGGACAGAGTGGAAATGTGTTGGGGCAGCTGGTTTTATTTCTATTTTGTTTGGCTTGTGGAGTGTGTTGTTTTAGGATCTGGTGGTTTGTTGATTGGTTGGTATTCAATGTATAGGTTAGAAATTGTCTCCCTGGCCCCAGAATGATTGGACAACACATGGAAAAATGCGTTCAATTTCCTTTCTCAAAGAGAACAATGGTCTTATATGGCAAAGAAAATGATGTGAATTAATTTCCCAGATTTCTCAGTTCCCAGAAGTGAGTTTTTAAAGTACTTCAGCTAGGAATGATATTCATTAAGGTGAAGAGTGTTAGAACTAAAGAAAATTTCAAAATGTAACCTCCTTATTAGCTGGAACCAGAGGCCCAGAGAGGAGAGGGGCTGTCCAAGTTCACCGTATCCTAAGAGTGGTAGGGCCATTTCCAGTCTGGGTGGTAAAGGGGCGCTTTCTAAGCTTTCCAAGTGAAGTATGGAGCTTGCCTCCAGCTGTCATTCTACTCTTAACTGCCTCATGGTTGTAGGAAAAGAAGGGGAAACTCATTTTGGATAATGGGGACACTTGCTGCTTCAAGATGATCATTGTTAGTATTTTTTCTGTGTGATTTTCCAGTCTTTAAAATGTACATTAATGCTGCACTAAACTTTTTATCACTTTTGCTGAAAGTGGGTCACACTACCCATCCTGCTTGGCAAGTTTGTGTGTGCGCACGTGTGTGTGTGCATTGACCTATCTTGACCATATTCCCCATCAGTTAGTAGTCTCTGACAGCAAAGCTCCTGACAAGCACTCTTCTATTGAAGGAAGTACTTTCATTACTTTAACCAAACCCTCATTGGTAGGCATATAAATTTTGTCAAATGTTAATCTCTCATAAATGAGGTCGCATGAAACCCTCTTGATCACACTTCTTCTGGACAAGGCTAGGTACCAACCAGCAGGACTTAGGGAAATGCGGCATATTAGTGCAGGCAGGGTTTGAACTTTGTGTCTTTATATAGTCACAACCTTTCTAGGCCCCAACATCCTCACTTTAACAGGGAAATGATGAGAGAGGGAGTAAGTGCGAGGCGAATGCAGGAGCCATAGTTTGGGAGGAGAGAAGCCATCAAGTAAGATAGGGAAGGAGCAGTTAGAGATAGAGAAGAAACCCCCGAGGAGTTCAAATTCATGGAGGAAAATAGTGAAACAAGAGGAAGAGACCAAAAAGAAGTACAGAAAAAAAATACTCAGATCCAAGATGCTGTATCTGCACTTGGTGTTGGCTGTGAACTTAGAACATGACTAAAGGCATTAGGGAGTCCTTCCAGGGATGACCTGGGGCAGAGGCTCTGGCCGAGAAGGCAGCCATATCAGGGCCTTCCCTTCTCTATCCTGAGTCCCAAGTATAAGGTCTGGGGCAATGGTTTCCACCTGCCCTTTCACTCCCCAATCCTATGTACAGAACCCTTCTGGGGCCATCCAGAGCCTTCACCATAGAGTAGAGGTATCTTCGTTAGGGTGGAATACCAGCCCAATCACTCCCTGCCCTTGTCCTGGGCCTTCACCACTGGCATCTGGCCACTCTACCTAGGGTCTTTCTCACCACTCACCCAAAATTCCCTGTGACTTCTTTCCACTGTCATCATCCCCCGAGGGGGAAAGAGAAAGCAGGAAGGAAGGGAAGGAGGGAGAGAGGCAGGAGTGCAAGGAAAATAGGAGTGTGAAAGGTTAGTTGACAATAAACTTAGATCTTACTTGGCTTATTTAAGGACATTTAACATAAAGAAGAAAATGAGGGCTCGCTACTTCTACTGACTTCCCAGGGGTATTGGAAGGATTATTTGAGATCACAAGTAGAAAGTATGTGATTATACTGAGCATGTAGCAAGTTTGTTAACAAATATTTGCTATTCTATGACAGTTATCACAGCTTCTGATGGAGGCTGATTCCGCAAAATAATTGCGATGGTTTTCTCTCTTTTGAGTTCATCTATTGATTAGAATACCAGTCCCTGAGACATCCTTGCTCTATAATGGGACATAAAATGACCTTTGTTGTTCTCCCTGGTGGTGCAACAGGTTAGGACGCAGCACTGCAAGCTGGCTGGAGCAGCTTCAGTGCAAGTTTGATCCCTGCCCCGGAGGTGACCACATGGCGTGGCAGACCTCTCCTGACCCGCCCACTGCTCCCCTCAGCAGTGTGCTTCATCGATCTGCCTGTTC
>NW_004567111.1:41088140-41114348 GCF_000260355.1 Condylura cristata
CGCCATGTGGTCACCTCCGGGGCAGGCGGGGATCGAACTCATGTGGAAGCGGCTTAAGCTTCTTTGTGCTGTGCTTTAACCCGCTGCGCCACCACGGAGGGCCTGGCTTCTACATATTATGAAACAATTTTCAATTTTGTGAAAAGGATTTGTGCATGCCTCCTAAGTATCCATCTATCACTCTTGTTTTCCTTTTTTATGTCAAGATACTTATGTAAGCTGAATAAACTAGGCTTATTGCCAACTTATTTTTCTTTCTCCAGTTTTCTCTGGAACCCCTTGACCATGACTTCTGCCTTATGAAACACTAATTTTGTTTTATTGCTAAGACAGCAGAATGGTGGTTTATGTTACATGTGTCATACTCAGCCACAACTGAGAATAGAAGTAGCTCAGAGTGTTTCAGGTGTCAGGCAAAGGAGCAAAAGGGAAAGTTTGGCACAGCAGGGTTGTGACAGGTAGCACAACCTGACAGCAAAGGGGACCCAGGGGACCAGGTATCACTGGAAGGCCTAGATCTGCTGAGACAAGTTCTGGACAGTAGCTTGCAGTCCAGGCACTTGTACAGCATCTCTTACCTCCAGTATTGCTTTTCTTTCTTTCTTTCTTTTTTGGTTCCATGGCTCCCATGGGTGCTCAAGCTAGCAGTTTGCTTAGACCCCTGCTTCATCGTTCTTCTTTTGTGCTTCAGTCCATGCATTTGTTTATTCCTCCACTTCATTCTCATAGTGTAGATGTTTCTGAGATTGCACTAACGCAGAGAGATGCAAACACTTTCAATTACTTCAAATTGCCATGAAGTGGTCTAGATACATCCTCTCAGATCAGAGTCTAGTCTACTTTACTTTCTGTACCCCTCAACACTGTTGGTTCTGCCTTTCTTGAATTTTCGCCTCCATGGATTTCCATAGCTGTGCTCCTGGATTGCTTCTCTGTCCTATGGCTTCTCCGTCTTGTTTAATGGCCTTTCTCCTACTCCCCAAAGCAGAGCTGCTCCCAAGCTCCAGAGTTTGGATTGGAATTCCTTCATTTCCCCCCTCTGCTCTCGTGGGGTCTCACATCATTCTTCCACACACATAACTTACAAAATTTGTGCCTTCATCTCTGCTTTCCCCTGAATGCCGAGATCCTGCTTCTAGGAAACCATTGAGTTGCCCATGAACAACCATAAACTAGCAGACCAAGAAAGAATTATACTACTAATTACTTGAAATATTAATAAAATACATGTTCTAATTTCAAAAGTTAGAAATTATTATAAAGAATGTAATGGAAAGCCTAAAACATGCTGCCTATAAGACAAGTATTTAAATTATAAAGACACAGAAGAGTGAAAATAAGTGGATGGACAATGATGCTAAAACTTGATACACTACAAAATAATAAAATTATAAACCATAGCCTTCAGAAGCACTAATAAAAAATACTTAAAATATTGGCCCTCCCTGGTGGCGCAGCGGGTTAAAGCACAGCACTGAGAATCTAAAGCCGCTTCTGCATGAGTTCGATTCCCGCCTGCCCCAGAGGTGACCACATGGTGTGGCAGACCTCTCCTGGCCCGCCCGCTGCTCCCCTCAGCAGTGTACTTCGTCGATCTGCCTGTTCTGTTCTCCACTCTGTTTCTGGTGAAGCTTCTCACCACCCCTGAGCCTTTGGCCTGTACCCCAGTTCTGTATGCACAAATAAATAAATAAATCTTAAAAAAAAATACTTAAAATATTAGTTGACAAAATCAAATGATCTATCTACTACTGTAGTTGCAATCATAGCTACAATTACGTAGCATATATCATGACAATGTGGCATTTATGCCAGGAATTCCAAGTGTTTACCATTAGAAAACTGATCACTATAAACTATCATATTGATAAAGTCAAAAAACAGGGCCATTTCACAATAACTGCAGAATAAGCGTTTGAGAAAATTCTCCTTAGCATTTTTGGAATAAATTGCACTTGATCATAAATTTTATTTGCTAGTATTTTGTAATATTTGCATCAATATTCATCAGGGACATTTGTCTATAATTTTCTGGGCTGCCTTTTTCTAATTTTCATATTAAGTTAATGTTAGTATTGCAAAATATGCTAGGGAGTCTCCTTGGATTTTCAGAAATAATTTTTTTTTAAAGATTTATTTATTTGTGCGTACAGAACTGGGGTACAGGTCAGAGGCTCAGGGGCGGTGAGAGGCTTCACCAGAGACAGAGCGGGGAACAGAACAGGCAGATTGACCAAGTACACTCCTAAGGGGAGCAGTGGGTGGGTCAGGAGAGGTCTGCCACACCATGTGGTCACCTCCAGGGCAGGTGGGAATCGAACTCATGCAGAAGCGGCTTTAGATTCTCAGTGCTGTGCTTTAACCCGCTGCGCCACCAGGGAGGGCCATTGTCAGAAATAATTTTAATAAGGTGGACATGTATTCTTTATTTTAAAAAACGATTTATGTATTTATGCATACAAGAACTGAGGTACAGGCCAGGGGTACCGGGGATGAGCAATTCATCAGACACAGAGTGAGGAGTAGAACAGGCAGATTGACTGAAATACGCTGCTGAGGGAGCCTCAGGAGGTACAGCAGAGGTCTGCCACGCCATGTGGGTCACCTCCCTGGCTGGGGATTGAGATCGTGCTGAGATAGCTGTGGATAGCCTCAGAGTGCTGTGCTTTAACCCCCTTGAGCCACCAGGGAGAGTTCATCTATTCTTTATTTTTGTTAAGATTTATTATTAATGCATACAAGAACTAGTTACAAGCCAGAGTTGCGGGGGGTGGGGGGTGAGAGGATTCACCAGAGACAGAGTAGAGAGCCGAACAGGCTGATCGACTGAAATACACTGCTGAGTGGAGCAGTAGGAGAGATTGGGGAGCTCTGCTGTGCATGTGGGTAACCTCCCTGGCTGGGAATCAAACTTGTGCAGGCAGTGGCTACAGGTAGCTTTATAGTTCTGTGTTAACTCCTTTCATCACCAGGGAGGACCCATATATTCTTTAAATGTTACACAGAAATTTGTTTGCAAAGCCATCTGTCCCTATGTTGTTGTTGTGTTTAGAAAATTCCATTCATTTTTAAATTCTATCCTGCAGAGGTATGGATCCAACAGACATAGGAAAGGACAGTAGGTGCTTTGGTTTGGGCACAGTGTTGGAACTTGCATCTGAAGAGATGTAAACCAATACCCCTATACCTATGCCTAAATCACATACAATGTTGCAAACCACTGTACTTTATAATAAAATGCAAAAAACTGTGTAGCCTTCATAAGTGGGCACGGATGGACTGGGTGATAGCTGCTTTCTCTTTGATAACTCCATGCTCACTATATTTCCTCACCATATGTATTAAATATTGCTCAATGATTTCACTATTTTTTTAAAGATTTATTTATTTATGCATACAGAACTGGGGTACAGACCAGAGGTGCAGGGGCAGTGAGAGGCTTCACCAGAGACAGAGTGGGGAGCAGAACAGGCAGATCAACGAAGTACACTGCTAAGGGGAGCAGCAGGCAGGTCAGGAGAGGTCTGCCCACCATGTGGGTCACCTTCGGGGTGGAGATCGAACTCGCACTGAAGTGGCTGCAGCCAGCTTGTAGTGGCATCCTAACGCGATGCACCATCAGGGAGGGTACAAATATGGATTTTTTTTTTTTAACAGACTTGAGGGAGGTTCGAATACAGCACCAGGTTTGGGAACCAAAGCACAGGGACACTGAGCTTTGTCTCCCTTCTCCGTTCCAGGCCCTGGTGCTCTCTTGTGCAGGGAGGGCTGCCTCTGGGTGACACGGAGCCATAGAGGCCCAGTTTGTCACCCCTGATGCCATTGCCACCGTGTGCTCCGGCTTCCGGTCTGGAGAAATGAAAACAACCACCTTCTGTAAGAGATTGGGAATGGCTGACTCAGGCCAAGAACTTTGAAATCTGCAGATAAAAGGCAATGTCCCATTCCCTCACTGTGGCGGAGCAGCTCACCAAGGCCACTGCTCAGTCAGGGCCGTTGCTCTCCCAGACCAGCTGTGGGTGAAAATGCCAGCCGCTGCACAGCATCAAAGCGACTGCCCTGAGGCACTGCGCACGCGCGTTTCAGGATGAGAATTAGGATGACCAAGAAGAGTGTGTCTTCAGGGGTTGGAGTCTAAACTTGCTACCTGGAAAGTTCTACCCCAGCTATGAAATCTACTGCTTGTGTTTACCCTGTTGCCGTCTGCCTGTGGACCTTATACAGCCTTTATGATACCTAGTAGCAATCAGCATTCCGCGGGGTGAAGGGCAGTGGATGACGTCTCTGCTAGGCGGCCAGATGTCGCCGCAGGGCCAGTGACTTTTATCCTGCGGCTGCTGGATTTCACATATATCAATATTTATCAGCTGGAATATTGTCAGTTTTATAAATGAAAACGGAATGGCCATAAATCATTCTGTGGGTGGGTAGCTGGGGGCAGGGGGTGGTGCTGTTTGTGAGCTTGCCAGCAGGTGTGTTCTTGCATTCAGTGAACAAGCCTGCGGTTGTTGACCCTCCTTGACTGCAGGGCCTCAAGTGCCCACCGCTGGGAAATGCACCTGCAGACAGGGTGGACCTGTTGCACCAGCCTTAAGAGCGCCATTTCTATTCCTCATTTCTTTCCCAGTGTTCTCATGCCTCAGAATCTGAAACTTCCAACACTACCCTTTGGTTACCCACCCAGTCCCACACCCTCTCACACCATTACAAGCTTACAGACTAATCTTTTAAAGACCTCATTTAAATTCTTCAAGTTTAGCTGAAGATGCCTGACTAAAACTAGTAGACCCATCTACTGAGCTTATATTGTGTAAACAGCGTAAGGATCGTCAGGAAAACCCTGGTCAGGTAGATCCTAGAATGAGCTCTATTTTTCCAACAGGGATACCAAGAACCAGAGAGGTAAAATAACTTGCTCTGGATCCCACAGCCAGTAAGTGGCAAATGAAGGATTATAAATTCAATTCACTGTGTTTTTATTTTTTACTTTTGGAGAGGGAGAATTTTTATTTCTAAAGCAAATGTAAAGCTCTAAGAGTTTTCTTTCCTTGTTAAATCAAATGTTTTCTTGTTTTCACAAAAGATTTATTTATTTATGCATATGGGATACAGGCCAGAGAGACAGAAGAGGTCTGCTGTGCCATGTGAGTCACCTCCCTGGCCGGGAATCGAACTCAAGCTGGAGCTGCTGTGGCTAGCTTTGCAGTGCTGTTCTTTAACTCACTGTGCCATCAGGGAGGGCTCTGTTTACTTTTTTTAAATTGAGATACTATTGGGATACCCCCACCATAGTGCACCCGCCACCAAATCACCCATAGTCCATCAGCATAGTGCATTGTTCTTCCTTCCCTCTTTGTTCTGACCCTTCTCCCATCCCATCCCCACTTTTTTTTTTTTAAGATTTATTTATTTGTGCATACAGAACTGGGGTACAGGCCAGAGGCTCAGGGGCGGCAAGAGGCTTCACCAGAGACAGAGTGGGGAGCAGAACAGGCAGATCAACGAAGTACACTGCTGAGGGGAGCAGTGGGCGGGTCAGGAGAGGTCTGCCTCGCCATGTGGTCACCTCCGGGGCAGGTGGGAATCGAACTCATGCGGAAGTGGCTTTAGCTTCTTAGTGCTGTGCTTTAACCCACTGCGCCACTACCCATCCCCACTTTTGATGCTTCCGTTCTGTTGTAAGCTTTGACGGCTTAGTTTTTACACTTGTCTTTATCTGACTGTTAGTTAGATTCTCTATATTCCACATATTAGTGACACCATCTGGTATTTATCTTTCTCCTTTGGACTTATTTTACTTAGCATTACCCCTTCCAGCTCCATCCATGCAACCACAAATGGCATGAGTCTATTTCCCTTGATCACTGAATAATACCCCATTGTCTATATAGACCACATCATCTTGAGCCACTCATCTGTTCTGGGGAACTTAGGTTGTTTCCATAATTTATCTACACTACATAGCACTGCAGTAAACATGGAATCTGGACTCTTACCATCATAGTATGGCATGGACTTCACTGGACTTAGAGGAAGGAAACAAAGAGTCCCAGACAACCTGCATTCTCAAACTTAGAGCCAACCCCATTTTATGTCAATCCCTTTTCCAAGAAAAGAAAATGTTAGAGGGTAAAGGACAACTAGTTAAGAAAATGACCCTTCCCTTGAGAATTTCCAACTCTGTCATGCATCCAAATCACCTGGAGGTCTCCTTCAAACACAGGATCACTGCCAGGCCCTGCTCACAACTTTCCGATTGAATAGTCCTGGAGCCTGAGAATGCACATTTCTAATAAACCCCCTGCCAATATTGGTGGGCTCATACAGGAAACTACTTGAGAATGACGGTTGCAGGTTGTGATGCTCACTTTGAGCTATAGTTGTTCAGAATTGTCCTCAGCAAAACTGATCTCAATGGCCCTCTCTGTTGGTGCAAGGGGTTAAAGCGCAGCACTATGAAGTTATCTGCAAACATGGCAGTATGAGTTTGATTTCCGGTCAGGGAGGTGACCCACATGGTGTGGCAGACCAGCCTGCTGCTCCCCTCAGCAGTGTACTTCCCCACTCTGTCTCTGGTGAATCCTCTCACCATCCCCCACCCTGCATCTCTGGCCAGAGCCTGTACCCCAGCTCTTGTATGTGTAAATAAATCTTTAAAAACAAACATTGATCTCAGCCTCTGCTCTTCCCACCCCAGCGGGCTGACATTTCTCCCCACCCCAGCTCCCTGAGGGACTGTTCCCACATGTCCAGATCTTGTCTATAGAGAGTTATAAAAGTCACTGTCATGCATCATCATCCTTTCCAGGAATTGTCCAGCAGGGCGAGGACAATTCCTAATGCCACCAATGGTGGCATTCTGGACATCAGTCAGCCTATAGGCTGTATGGATTTTCCCACTTCCCTTGAATCCAATTCCTAGCATCCCCATTTCTGTCATCTTCTAGTGAGCCTAACTGAGATATTTGAGGTTACTGCCCCAGCCTACCTAGGACTTATCCCTTAAAGAAAAGGTGCGTCCTGATACATCTAAGAAAAAAGGTTTCTATGACGAAGCTTCTGGTAGGTAGGTGCCCTTGCAGCCACTAACAAAAGTGACAGATTAAAGGCTGGTTTTCCTGCTTTCATCATCTGCTCACTGCATCAGCAAAAACAGACAGAGGTGGCTTTTCCTCCAGTATTTTCTCTCTAATCAAGTGCTGTGTGTTCTTTTAAGTGCTCTCCTTGGGAAGGACCATGGACCTCCCTCAGTCTGCAGCCTCCTTTCATCTGTCCCGCTCCTCCACCACACCTTCCTCTGCCGCTAAGGGAACTCTCCTCACAGAGTCCTGTTTTGGCCGGGAGCTGGCAACTGGTCACGTAGGCAGGAATGCGGCTGAGACTTGCTCCTCCAACCCTTGCACCCTCCTGCAGGGCACTGAAGCGCCTCTGCTCCCTGTACCCTTCTCGAGGGCACCGCTGTGCCTCTCTAGCCCAGAGTAAGGATGCAGCTGGAACTTTGTAAATGAGCATACGTGCATGGCTTTTTAGGTCTCCTACCGGACAAATAAAAAAACACTGCAAATTTTTTTTTTTACATCATTTTGTACATTTTATTTTTTTCCATCTCAATTGTAATCCCCGCAGGTTTCCCATCACCAAGTCACCCATGTGCCATCACCATAATCCTGTGTACTTCCCTCCCCACTCCCCTGTTTTTGATCCCATTCCCCACTCCACCCCCGCAAAATGTCTCTGGTATATGGTTGTTCATTATTTTTGTTATTTTCTCGCCTGGTCCATTATACTCCTGCTATGAGTGAAACCACCCAGTATTTTTCTTTCTCTTTCTGGCTTATCTCACTCAGCATGATCTTTTCCAGCTCTATCCAAGTTGCTGCAAAAGACATGTGTTTCTCTTTTTGGGTTGCTGAGTAATATTCCATTGTATATATGTACCACATCTTTTTAATCCAGTCATCTACTTAAAAACACTGCAAATTTTAAGGTAGAACTCTGTGTAGGAACCTTCACCCACTGAGGTGCATTGTTCTATTGTAAATGACCAGATTACCCTCCCTGCGTGGGCTGGACACAACCCAAGGGCTCTTTGCAAGAGGGAGAAATGAGCACAACGATCTCTGCTAAGTCTCAAGTGTCTTCCTCCCTTCCACAGTCCTTCCCTTCCTTTACCCCTTCTTCCTTGTACAGAGTGTCATTGACCGTGACCATGGACTAGCTTCAGGGGGGCTTGAGTGGCACAGGGGCCATCACTCCAACGGCTGAGCCCCAACAACCTTGTTCCTGGGCCTGCATTGAGATCCCTTCACAGTGGCTTTTGTTTCCCAGGCTGGGATGAAGCTGTATGTCAGAGCTGGCTCAGCACCCAGGCCTAAATAGTTTATTTCATTACAAATATGCACAGTGAGAGTACATAACTCATAAATTCCATGAATTTCCACACTTATGTAATCACAACAGCGTTCACAGAAGCCATGGTTTCAGTCACAGCCTCCCTCCCCACCAACTTACCAGTATGGCGCCTACCTCTGAATAATATGAGAGGCCTTTCCCTGCCCTTGACCTTCAAATGATAGGAATCCAGTTTATATGAGTGGTCTATGACTTTAGCTATGCATAGTCTTTGTGAGGTCCATAGTTTTGCACAGAAATACAAGTCATTCATCCATCCACACTTCTATAGAGTGAGTACCCCATCTGTTTCAGTATCTCCAGGAATTTTTTCTCTGTACAGTTGGCAGATATTGGGGTACAATATCTATTCCATTTCATGGCTGATACAAGTAGTACAGCTGTGGTCCATCTTACACGTGTCTCTTGAACTTCTGCACACATTTACCTGTTGACTCTGTTCCCAAGAGTGGCATTGTTGAGTCACGGGGTATACATGTTCAGAGTTAAAGAACCAGTGGGTTTTTTCAAAAATAATTCTATTTCTTAACATTCCCATCTCAACACCTTCAGTATGATCTGTCTTCCTCATTGAACTATTCTGATGTATGTGTAGTCATATAAAATTCTGGGTATAATTAGTGTTTTCTCTAAAGATTATTAGTATTGAGTATCTTTTTATAAGCTTAATGGCCACTTAAATATTGTCTCTTGTTCAGAGTTTTTTCCTAATTTCTTTTGATTCTTGGAGAACTTTGCTTTGTTTATTGTACTTTTTGTCAATATGAAGAAAAGTTAGTGCCCAATTACTTTTCCTGTCAGGTTCTTGTTCATGGTCAATTTTCAGAGAAAAAATTCATTATATGAATAACTAAAAGAAATAGTACTTTTGAGTGCTTGCTCTGAATATCTCATTTCATCTTCATAAAACCTTG
The DNA here is from genome assembly GCF_000260355.1 of Condylura cristata. Taxonomy (NCBI): domain Eukaryota; kingdom Metazoa; phylum Chordata; class Mammalia; order Eulipotyphla; family Talpidae; genus Condylura; species Condylura cristata. Next base: position 41,097,467 of record NW_004567111.1, read on the forward strand.
AACAAATCAGATACTACCTTTTTATGGAAGAAACAGCAAAACACAGAGAGGTTAAACCACTTACACAGTGTCAAATACCTAAATAAGTGCCTGAGTCAGGAATTTAAGTCTCACTCTCTGAGTCCTCCCTGGTGGCGCAACTGGTTAAAGCACAGCACGATGAAGCTTGTGGCAGCCGCCTCAGCAGGAGTTCCATCCCCAGCCATGGAGGTGACCAACATGGCACAGCAGACCTCTTCTGTCTCTCCCACTTCTTCCCCCAGCAGTGTACTTCGTCAATATGCCTGTTCTGCTCCCCACTCCGTCTCTAGTGAAGCCTCTCACTGCCCCTGCACCTCTGATCTATACCCCAGTTCTGTATGCATAACTAAATAAATCTTTTTTTAAAAAAATGTCCCATCACTCTCTAAGGCTTTTGCTGTTAGTCTCTCCTTTCAGACCCTGCTACCCAAAACTCTTTACACATACATGAAAGACATTCACCTCCAACACCCAGCACACTCTAAGGTCAGCCTTGGAGCAAACCTTGTCTGTTGTCCAACCTCAATGGCTCACAAAGTGAAATATTGAAGGGTCTGGAACTGTGGTCTCCACGAGCCCCAGATGTCCCAAGGCACTCTGTGTCAATAATTTGGAAGATACAGGTCCTATATTTTGGCCCATATTCTAGATTGGAAATTTGAGGCTACTGGTTCAATCCTGTGGTCCCCTCCACTCTGCTCCCCTCTTATTTTTTTTCACTCATGCCATCTGTATTTCCTCCCATTTCCTATGCTGATCACAGCTCCTTTCAGGGGCAAAGCTGTTGGATTCTTGTTTTGGTATTAATCTTACTAAAGGAATGGAGGGAAGGAAGTCATCTCATAAGAGGTTTAATTACTACCAAAATAAAAACTATCACGAAGTTATTTCATTATCTTCATCAAAATCCAGTATTTACACAAGAAGAAAAATGACTAAAATGCCGGAAAATATTCCAATGGAAAATACAGGCCAACTCTGCTCCTTAATTCCCTACCTTCAAGCAAAAACTATGGTAAAAAAATAAAAATAAAATAATAATGATGATCATCATGGGAATCTCCAAATAAGCTCATAGTTAGTACTAAGACATCATTTGAGTAAACAGGTATTTTACATACCCTGGTCTAGACCAACAAACTTGAATAAAACTAAAGATGTTGCACCGAGAGCCAAGCCCTGTCAGCACAGTAAGTGCCTGGGGGTCTATTGCCCCTATCCCTACAGAGCCCGTAGTGAGGCAAGATCAGACCTGGGGGGAGAGAGAGTCTCTTGCCACACCCTATAGGTCACTGAAGGTGCCCTGCTCCCCACATCTGAATGAAAACTAAGTTTTGCCACTTTGACCTCATCAGTCTATTCCTTCTTCCTTTAGTTCAGGCCTCTGAGCCCTTGCTGGCCACTTCAGTCCCTCCTGCTGTGTCCTCTCCTCCCACTGCTGCCAGAGTACAAAATCTAAGAGGCGGCCCTCCCTGGTGGTGCAGTGGTTTAAAGCACAGCGCTGAGAATCTAGAGCCACTTCGGTATGAGTTCGATCCCCGCCTGCCCCGGAGGTGACCACATGGCGTGGCAGACCTTTCCTGACCTGCCTGCTGCTCCCCTCAGCAGTGTACTTCATAGATCTGCCTGTTCTGCTCCCCACTCTGTCTCTGGTGAAGCCTCTCACCGCCCCTGAGCCTCTGGCCTGTACCCCAGTTCTGTATGCACAAATAAATAAATAAATAAAAAATCTAAGAGGCAAAGTTGACCATGGCACACTGGGAGGGACAGTAGCATCTGTGCCAGCGCCCAGCTGACAGCTCACAGCACCCTTACCTGGCCTGTGCCAGTAGCACCTCGTCCACCCCTTCTCCTCGTCTTTGCCTCACCAAAACATAGAGATGCGTCCTGGCTCAGATGGAAGCTTCCCACTGGTGCGCTAGGCTGGGTCAAGCACAGTAGCTCAGCACACCTGAACCTGTCTACATGGACAACACTTGACGGTATGCTAAGAGCACCTGGCTACGCTCCCGCTGCCGGGCAGGTTCCTCAGGCGCACACACTGCATTTTATTTCTCACCTGCAACTCAGCACTCAGCACAGGATTTGGCTCATGGTAGTTGACCCGGAAGCTGAACCTCACTATCAGAAGCTTGACACCCATTAGGGTCCCTGAAAGCCTCAGCTCCCATATCCGGCTATGAAGAACCCAGGAAAATGAACCCGTTCATGTTACAGACAAGGCAACTGAGAAAGCACAGCAAGATTTTGATGCACAGTAGTAATTAGATAAATACAATGCAGGGTTCCTGGACTTATCTAGTTGGGACAACTGTAGGACAAAGCAGTTTCTTTCTCCTCTAGAGGAGTTCTGATTTTAGAACAAGATCACAGCAAACTTTGTTACCACTTGTTAATCTCTTCCAGACACAGTGGGAAAGAGAAACCAGAAGTCAAAGCCTGAGAGGTGAGTGAGGGGCAATCACTTCTCCCTACTGTCCTTGGAGGAAGGGTGGGGCAGCTATTGGCCAATCAGACAGGCTCTTTGGTGGCCAGATCAGAAAAATGGCCGAACCCACCAGCATAGGCAGCAGCCTCCACAGGTGGGCAAACCTGTCACCTCCGGCGTTTGGGTGGGGCAGGGAATCTGGAACCTGGCCTTTTCCTGGGGACTACCTTGTTACAGGGCCACCCTAGGGAGAGGCTGCCAGCCCTTCTCTGCCTCTATGTTTATAGTATCACAAATTTACAATAGGTAAGCTATAAAAGCAACCCAAATGCCCAAAAATAGATGCTTGAACAAATGTGGTATATTTACACCACGGAATGTTACTAAGCAGTCAAAAAGGATAAACTCATGCCCTTCACAGTCACATGGATGGAGCTGGAAGGGATCATGCTCAATGAAATAAGCCAGAAAGAAAAAGGAAAATATCGAATGTTTCACTGATAGGAAGAATGTAAAGGAAACAAATAAGGGATTGGGGAAAAAAGAAGTAACTATAATAAAGTAAAATTCAGTATCATCAGACAACTATAGATCAGAGACATTCTGTAGGGATGGAGGAGGGAGAAGGATCAGGACAGGAGCAGGAAGAGCACAGGGACTATGTGGTGGTGGGAATTTCCCATATATGAAGGGACATCAAAATAAGCTGTCAACAAACCTAAAAACATTGACAGCAACACAAGAGTAATAAAGGATTTCGATGCCTCATTCACACAATAGACAGACTGATTGGACAGAAAATCAGCAAGAAAAAGCAACCCTCCACGAGGAATTAACAGACATTCATAGAGTTCTCTGCCATACAAGAAGAGCTGAGTATACATTCTTCTCAAGTGCATATGGAACATTCTTGAGGACTGACCAACCACTGGGCTCTAAAACAAGTGCCATAAATTCACGAAGAATGAAGTTATATTGGGGCCCTTTCTGGTGGCACAACGAGTTGAAGCATAGCAATATGAAGCTAACTGGAAGCTAGCTGAAGCCACATCAGCATGAGCTTGATCCCTGACCAGGGGAGTGACCCACATGGCACAGCAGACCTTTCCTGTCTCTCACACTGCTCCCCTCAGCAGTGTATTTCAGTCAATCTACCTGTTCTGATTCCCATTCTGTCTCTGGTGAATACTTTCACCACCCCTGCACCTCTGGCTGGTACCCTAGTTCTGTTCGCATAAATAAATAAATCTTTTTTAAAAAATAAAATTAGGCCCTCCCTGGTGGCACAGTGGGTTAAAGCAAGCCAGAGGCTTCAGCGCCAGTTAGATTCACATGGCTCAACAGACCTCTCCTGTCACACTCGCTGCTCCCCTCAGCAGTGTGCTTTATCAACCTGTCTGTTCTGCTCCCCACTCTGTCTCTGATGAAGCCTCTCATTGCCCTTGTACCTTTGGCTTGCACCCAGTTCTCTATGCATAAATAAATAAATCTTAAAAAAAAAAAAAAAGCTAGGCCCTCGTTGATGGTACAACAGACTAAAGCACACTATGAAGCCATCCAAAGTCACTGCAGCATGAGTTCAATCCCCACCCAGGGGGCTGACCCACATGGCGGGGCAGACCTCTCCTGTTCTGCCGGCTTCTCCCCTCAGCAGTATATTTCAGTAGATCTGCCTGTTCTGCTTCCCACTCTGTCTCTGGTGAATCCTCTCACCCCCAGCACCTCTGGCCTGTACTCCAGTTCTTGTACACATAAACAAATAAATCTTTAAAAAAATTTTTAATCACCTTTAAAAGAAAAACCCAGTAAAAGGATGAAAGTAATAAAAATTAGAGAAGAAATGAATGAAATAGAAATCAAAAGACAGTATAAAACTTCAATGAAACCAAAAGCTGTTTCTTTGGAAAAAAAAAAAAGAAAAGAAAAAACAAAATAACAAGCCTTTGACTAGATTCACCAAGGGAAAAAAATAGGGAATGGAAGGTGGAGAGAGATCCAGAAGCACCCAGAAGGAGTCTGTAGTAGGAAAACCCTGCTAATTTTCCCTTACTCAAGAAACAATAATATGTCTGTAATTTTGAAAAATAAACGATTGGACTCAGTAATGTTCTAACTCTTATAATATGGTTAATATTCACTATTATTTAATGCTTCCATCCTTCCTGCCATTAACTTGTGGTACAGTGAGTAATCTATGACTATTCATAAGGAGAATACATTGTTTTTCCCAAATTAAACCACTGGATATTGCAACATCAAATAAATTTGCAGGTTTAATGCAAACTTGCCCTATTAAAATTTATCCCTTTTTCAGTAGTGCCATTCTACAACTTCTATTTTCTAAATACTTTCATTCTTACCAGTTAAAACATTCTTGATCAATCCCTAAAAAACATATCTGAAAAGAAAAATCAGCCAACAAATTCAGAATATGAAATCATGCCACACAAAGTTAATATTACAGAATGGTCTAACAAAACTTATATAAATATGTTTAGGATTTTTAAAGAGACAAAGACATAAATTCAATTGAAAATGCAAAGAACATATGAAATAAACACAGAAATGAAACCAAAATAGGTCTATTTAAAAAGAAATCATAAAATCCTAGAAACAAAAACTACAACTAGAGGGATAAACTCTAGATGTGACAAAGTCAGTGAACTGAAAAATAGCAGTGACAAATTAACTTAGAATTCAGTACAGAGAGGCAATAAAAATATTAGAGAGACTTGGAGATAAGATTGAGGGGTTCTAAGAAATGTCTAGCAAAATAAAAGAATAAAGAGCATGACAAAGAAAAAACACTTAAAGAAATTATGCAGGTAATACTTCAAAATTGAAGAAAACATGTTTTCACACATACTGGGTATAGAGCAGGAAAAAATTTTAAATTAATTCCACATACAGATACATTAAAGAAAAACTTGAGAACGTTCAGGATAAAGGGAGAATCCTTAAAGATATTATCTACCATAGAATTTCAACAGACTTCTTACCAGAACAGTAAATGCCCAAAGGTAATGTAATATCTTCAAATATGCTGAGAGAAAAGGCTGTGTAGGTACTATTCTATCCATGAAGATGCAACTAAGATACTAAGCAATTTTCTCAAGACGCCACAAGTAGGATTTAAATCCATGCAGTTGTAGTGCTACAATTCAGATTCTTAGCCCTAATCTACCTTGCATATAAAGGAATATAGGGAAATTTTATATAGAAAATGATTCAGCAAGCAAAGTGGGTTTAACAAAACAGTTAAGCTAAATATTTAACAACAGAAAAATTAGCTAATAATGGCATAATTAATTAGTTAATTATGGCATACTCTCAAAACAGAGCATCATACAATTAAAATGATTACGTTTGACTCACAGCCACTCACAAGGATACACCTAAAAATTATAACATACTAGGGCCTCCCTGGTGACACAAAGGGTTAAGTCTCAGTGCTATAAAGCTCTCAGCAGCCAGTGCAGCAGGAGTTAGAGCACATCACCATAAGGAAGTTGACCTACATGGCACAGCAGACCTCTCCTGTCTCCCCTCAGCAGTGTATTTCAGTCAGTTTGCCTGCTCTGCTCCCCACTCTGTCTCTGGTGAATCTTCTCACCTCCTACACCTCTGCTCTGGCCTATACCCCAGTTCTCGTATGCATAAATAAAACAAATCTTAAAAAAATTAAAGAATAAAATTGGATAAGAGCATTATAGTGATTAAATATTATCTTTTGCGTGTCAACTCTCAGTAAGATGACCTCATATGGGTGAAAATCTTCAGAATCTCAAGCATGAATATTTGCTTGAAATGAAGAATTTTGGTATATCTCCATATGGTGCGAGGACAGATAACAAATATCAAAATGAGAGTTTTCCCCCAGCTATTTAATAACTGTACAAATAAATGCTACTTTTGAATATTAAAGTGAAGCTTTTTGTGTATATCATTGAAACTATTTTCCTAACCACCTCCAACCCGACTCTCCTCTTCTGAACATCCATGCTAAGAGCTAGAATGATACATGTTCTTGTGACATGTTCTCTGGTACCACACATCCCAAGAATGGCCTGTTTTTACCTCAGATAGACTGAAAATTTGGTCATGGCAGGGACTGTCTTGTTCATATTCAGAGCTCTGAAATTTATGCTTGTCGAAGCTGGAATTCAAAGGGTGTTAGCTAAATAAACAAAACTCAGAGTTGCCCCTGATGTAATACCAGGGAGTGACCATAGGTGGCGCCATGCTTTTTTTCTGAGTTGAAGGAAAAAAAAACACGGTATTTGAGAAAGAAACAGTAACACAGTGGCATATGGACCACAGTAGCAACCTTACTAAGTAATACACTCTCATGGGTACCCCCAGAAAAGATATGCCTTTTATTTCCCAAAAAATCCTTGTGAGTTCTAGCTGGTAATAAAAGACCCTTTCTGAGAAGTTCCTTCCTGATAGTATTTAGGGCCAGAGTTTAATGGATGTCTTTGTTTGGGGTCGGTAACTCTTTCCATTCATTTTAGAAATGTGAAATTTGAGGAGGAAAATGAATCTAACTTGCTATCTTGCGAAATTACAATAAAACTATGCAAAAATCTAGAGCAATCTGGTTGTGAAAATCTCTTCAATGTAAGAAAACCTCATGCTTTTCGAAACTAGGATCCTAAGTGGAAAAAATTTTTGAAGTCTGTAGATAAATGAAAGCTTTTAAATTTGACTTTGGTGCAACAGAATGTCTAGCTACACTGATGTCTAAATTCTCTATATTTCCTGGAAAATCTGAAGTCTGGATAATTAATGAATTACTCAACTTATATGTACCCAGGGATTAAGTGTTATGTGAAGCACTTTTTAAGTTCTTTCCGGAAAGAGAATTCTAAATGTTTAGAAATTATAGGTGGGCTTGGTCACCAGGAAACAATACAATTTAACAAACATTTACTGAATGCCCCCTTATGAGTCAGACCCAGGGAAAGATATGAAGCAGCTGCTATGAAAATACATTGAGTTTTATTTTTTAGTTAGGAAACAGTGTGCAGCATTGAAAGTTTTTCGAAAGAAGAAGGGCACACATAATACAACCTAGTACAACCAACCTTCCACAGATATTCTTTATTAACATTGCAGTATATATACCTTGCAATCTAGATTTTCTTCCTAAAGATTTATAAACAATTTTTTAAGCATTATTATCTCCAAGGAGGTTTAAAATAAGTAGATTATTTTCAATTTGGTATTTTAAGAAAAGTGTGTCATGTTACTAAAAAGGCTTCTTCAACAAAAATTTAATCTCATGTAACGATATTAAATTTTTGCTACCTATTACCAAATTGACCAAATAAATTCCAAAATGTATTTATTCACACATACACAGTGAAATATTAAAACACCCACTTTTATACATCCATATGTTAATGTTGCATGTGGAGATTCCTTTATATATTTGCCAAAATGATGTGCAAGTCTCATTATTTTAAGTTTCCCCTTATTTTCTATTTCAGAAGTTAGAGTGACCATTTTTCATATGCTAAATGACAGCTTGCATTACCACTTTTATAAATTTCCCATTTAATTTTTTCTATTAATGTGTTCTCATTTTCTTATTGACTTGTTAGAATGTTTTGTATTTTAAATGATTAATTCATCATTTTTCTCATTTGTTGGAATCTTTGTGTTTTTCAATGCATAAAAGTGCTTTATTTTTAGACAATCATTTTCTTTATTTTATTTCTACTTTGTGGTGTTATGATTAGAAAGGAATTTCCTTGTCAGTATTATGTTTATCTATATTTTTTCTAGCTTAATATTACTTCTTTTAAAAATTATAACATATTGGGAAGCCCACAGGGATTACAACTGAGATGGAAAAAGGTACAAAATGATGTAAAAATAAACTATTTTATTATTTAAAAAATTTTTTTAACATATCTAGAATTTTGGGGTACAAGTGATGAGGTTGTTTCTAGTTTTATTTTCATAATAAATAGCTATCCACTGACACTGCCATTTATTAGTCTTCCTCCACAAACTAACAATTAAAAAGCCACCATTATACAGTAAATTCTAATATATCTTTGATAAATATTTGGATATCTCTTTTAGTCCACTTAATATCTATTTTTGTCCTGGAATCATGTCATTTGATTATAAGTATATAACACTTAAAACAGCTATTAGGGTAAATTTTCCCTGATTCATATTTTCAATAACTTTAAAAAGTCATACATTTATTCATCTAGATAAACTTTAAAAAGATTCAGTCATGCTCACACACACACACAAATCACCCTATTGTATTATTGAGTGTCATTATATGTATATATTAACTGGGGAAAAAAATCAGCATTTTACAACATTGACTCTGATTCAGAAACTTTCATTCAAATCTTCTTTTATATCCTTTAGCAGGGCCTTCCTAGTGGTGCAGGGATTAAACCTCAGAACTATTAAGCTATAACCCATCAGCCACCACAACATGAATTCAATCCCTGATCCCCAACCAAGGAGCTGACCCACATGGCACAGAAGACCTCAACTGTCTCACCCACTGTTTTAGACACCCTGAACTACTCAATGTTATTATTGGAAATCAGTGATTAATTTATTTGAAGGAAGTGATATAGTCTCAATTTTTTAACTTAGATTTTTGCTATTTGTAAAGTTGAACATTTTCCTATAAGTTGCAGCTAATTTTCAGTTATTTGGATAAAAGACCTTGCCATGGATATAGACTATATTTCTATAGCCAAAATGCCACCAGCAAAACCAGACAGAATTCATCTAGTCCAGTGATTTTTAACAGGTGAAGTTATGTTTTGTTGCTAAAATAATTGAGGCTACTACTGGTATTTAGTGGGTGAGTACCAAGAATGCTAGCTACCTTAGAATTAATCAGATGGTCCTGCAAAACAACAAACATCATTCCAAATATTTGTGTGAGTGAAAACATATTTGTGATTTTCTGTGTTTAGAACCTAATTCTTTTTATACACTGAAATTTCTAGGAAGGCAACTATTATGTAAATCAAAGCAAAAGAGTACTTGATTTGTTTGGATATTAACAAGAATTGTTTAACAGCTTGGAAAATTATGTCACTGTAATAACATATATATTATTGACATTGGCAATATAATTCTCATTACCAATCTATTTTGTTTTGTTAACCTGCTCACAATGATTCCAAGAACAGTGCAGATTAAAATAGTTGAATTTTTTTGGGCCCTCCCTGGTGGCGCAGCCGGTTGAAGCACAGCACTAAGAAGCTAAAGCCACTTCCGCATGAGTTTGATCCCCGCCTGCCCCGGAGGTGACCACATGGTGTGGCAGACCTCTCCTGACCCGCCACTGCTCCCCTCAGCAGTGTACTTCATAGATCTGCCTGTTCTGTTCCCCACTCTGTCTCTGGTGAAGCCTCTCACTGCCCCTGAGCCTTTGGCCTGTACCCCGGTTCAATATGGACAAATAAATAAATCTTAAAAAAAAAAAAGTTGAATTTTTTGGTATGATCACACACAAACATTTACAAATAAAAATGTATGTCAGTTTATAACAAATTGCTTTCTTTTTATTTATCCTAAGTATAAACTTATTGTGACATATTTAATACTATTATTGATGTTGAAATGTAGGCTTGTTGAGTTTAAAGATAATAAAGCGGCATTGCAAAATATTGGCATAAATGGTAGGTTTTAACATGTTTAAATATAAACACCTAGTTTTTTTTTTTTTTTTAAACACCTAGTTTTTAAAGTAAAAAAAAATTGGTCAATATTTTAAAATAGTTCAATATTTTAGTTCACAAAACTAATAGATCTAAAGAGAAAAAGTCATATGATGATCTTGACAAATGCTGAAAAGTGTTTGATAAGATCCAATACACCTAAAAGTTCTTGAGAAAATAGAAGTAGATTAATTCTACTTCCTTAGCATGCTATATTAATTGTGGCTTTTTCTTTTCTGTATTTTGATGTTTTGACACCTAGGGCCTTGCTGATCCTGATGGGATCATGAGTGACAAGAACAATATGAACTTCAAAAAAATTAAGAGTAAGAGAATTTGCCTTCACTAGGGATGATCAAGAAAAATTGCATTTGAGATTTCTTAAGGACGGGTCTAAACCTAACTGAGTAGAAATGGGGGAGAGAACATCCTGGGTGGAAATAACAAAGGGAAGTGATCAAAAAGTATACGGATTCTAGATCTCCCTGCTGGCACAGGTGTTAGGTTGCCACACTATGAAGCTATCCCCAGCCATTGCAGCAAGATGGCAGCAAGATGGCAGCAAGATGGCAGCAAGATGGCAGAAAGATGGCAGAAAGATGGCTGCAATGGCTGCCATTGCAAGTTCAATCCCCAACCAGGGTGCTGGCCCCCACATAGCACAGCAGACCTCTCCTGACCTGCCCTCTGCTCCCCTTAACAGTGTATTTCAGTCAGTCTGCCTGTTCTGTTCCCTACTCTGTCTCGGGTGAATCCTCTCACCCCTATGCTTCAGTCCTTTACCCCAGTTTTTATATGCATAAATAAATAAATCTTTAAATAAAACCAAAAAACCTGTCCATTATACAGTCAGCGAGCAATCGGAGAGTTAATACTGAAAGAGTAAGCTTAAGCTACTCAGAGAATCTTGACTTTTAATAGAATATCCAAGTAGAGATGTCAAAGTAGACCTGCAAACTGTTTTACTGTAGCTCAGGAGAGTGGTTAGTCCTGGACACAGAGACTGGAAGTCACTTGCAAAAAAAAAGTATAATTCAAGCATTCAGATGATATGCTCATAATAATGATAGCTAATGTATATGGAGCACTTATTTAGGCATTATGCTAAAGTATGGCAATTACTTAATTTTTATTTAATCCTTAGAAAACCCTAACAAGACAGGCATTAATTTTTACCCCATTATGGAGCTGACGTTTGAAAATAAGGCATACACAGTAGTTAACCTGTTCCAAGTGACCAGTTCGGAGACCCAAAAGTACTTAGTGGCAGACCCAGCACTTGAACTTAGATCTGTCTTCACTCTAAGCCACTAGCTCTGAGCTATCAGGCCACACTACACTCCCCATGGAAGAATGTAGGAGGACATATTCATTTCCTGCATGTAGGAATATAGGAAGATTTAGGAAAAGAAAAAAGAGCAGACAAGGAATCTTGGGAAACAGAAGCAAGATTCTGTCCACCTCTGGCTCAGGTGGGACCTGGAGCCCCGGGTACTGTCTCGAGATAGAAATCAAGCACAGATTGATTTGGCACAGCTCCATTCTTTGTGAGCACATCCATCACTTCTGCTCTTCCGCCAGTAACAACCGTGTAAAACTTCCTTGCCTCGTCTCGGGTGCCTTTATCAGGATCTCTACCTTTTGAAACCAAATATTGACAATGTCACGTTCTGTCAGTGCAGGTCCCCGAATGACTGTGTGGGACAGACCCTCCTCCCTACTATAGGCCAGAAAATTTAGCAGGCTTTCTGTTAACGTAACTAATGTTACCTTAGTTAATAATTAAGCAGATTCAATTAAGGCATAAAACCAACTCTAGAACTTTTTTAAATTCTCCTCAAACTTACAAATTGAACCAGCGAATTGAATGACAGAATTATCACCCTCAAGATTAAAAATTCTGGTTTAAAGACCACGTGGAAGAAGCAATTTCAAAACAAAACAAAAATACAAAGAGAAGGAATATATAGGAGAGGTGATAAAAACAGACAGAAGGCATATCCTTGTAAAGGTTGAAAATTCCAAGGTTAAAGGTAAATTTCACATGCTTTTAGACAAAAAAAAGCAGCATATTTCTTGCAGAAAATAAATCAACTGGCACAGTCACCTGTATAGCACCAGAAGTTAGTAGAAAGGGAGTAATATTTACAAATGAGTAAGAAAAAGGGTCTGAGAACCAAGACTACATATCATATAGGAGACATTATCCATTTGTTGGGGTGAATGAAAGGTATTTGCTGGGATGCAAGTATTCAGAGATCATCATTTACATAGCTCATTTGAGGAAAAAATTCCAAAATGGACTCTTGTTAGAAGGAAGTGGGACACCCAGAGTCTCCAGATGGCATTAATCATAACATTGAAGGAGAAGAAACCCTAGAATGTCAAACTAAGTTACAGTCCCAACTGGACACCGACAGGGATTTCACCCATAAAGTCATTGCTGCAGTGTTTCTTTTCTTTCTTTCTTTCTTTTTTTTTTTTTAAGATTTATTTATATGAGAACTGGGGTACAGGACAGTGAGAGGATTCACCAGAGACAGAATGGGGAGCAGAACATGTGGACTGATTGAAAATACACTGCTGAAGGGAGAAGCTGAGAGTCAGGAGAGGCCTGCTGCACCCTGTGGGTCACCTCCCTGGCCAAGAATCAAACTCATTCTGCAGTGGCTACCGGTAGCTTCATAGTGCTGTGATTTAAGCCCTTGTGCTACCTGGGAGGCCCTAATTAAGCAAATTTATATCATAAGAACAAATAAGGAAATGAGGGAAGTCCTGCTTTGATTAAAGCATTACTATAAAGCTACTGTAATTAAAGGAATACAGGGATAGGTGAAAAATCCCAGTTATAAAATAAGTAAGTCTGGTGGAGTGTCAAACAGTATAGCAACTACAGTCAAAAATGTTATATTGTATATCTGGAAGAGCTCACACAACTCAACAAAAACAAAGCAAAAATCTGGTCCAAAAAAAATGGACAGAAGAGCTAAAAAGACACTTCTTCAAAGAGAAAATGCAAATGGCCAACAGGTAGATGAAAAATGTTCAACATCACATAATCAGAGAAATTCACATCAAAACCACAATGAGATACCAACTGAATCAGTGAGAGTGGCACATAACAATAATAATAATAGTAATAATAAAACAGGTTTTCAAAAGTGCGAAACAAATGCTGGGGAGGATGTGGAGAAAAAGGAACTCTCCTGCACTGCTGGTGGGAATGCAAATGATCCAGCCATCATGGGAAACTGTGTGAAACTTTAGCAATGGAGCTACTATACCCCAGCAATTCCACTTCCAGCATTAATTCAGAAGGAAAGCTGAACACCTATGTTTATTACAGCACTATTTACAATACCTAAGATATGCAAACAAGCTAAATATCCCAAAACAGATGACTGGATCAAGAAGATATGGTATATATACACAATGGAATAATATTCAGCAGTCAAAAAGAAAAATCCATGCCATTCACAGCAACATGGATGAAACGGGAAGGGGATTTTGCTCAGTGAAATAAATCAGGAAGAAAGAGAAAAATATTGCATGGTTTCATTTATCAATGGAACATAGGGAAAATAAACAAGGGATGGGGAAAAAAGACGAAAATAGTAGGCAACTCTAAATCAGAAAACTTCAGCCAAGGAGAGGGAGGGAGGGAGACCAAACAGTAGGGAAGAGCACAAAACACTATGATGAAAGTTCACAGGTATCTCCGTAGTGGTAATTTTACACCTAAGAGGAGAATAAACAACATGGGAAAAGTATATAAATAAAAAATAAATAAATCTAATTAATGCTATATTGTATACCTGGAAGTTACAAAGGGAGTGATCTTAATAGTTCTCTTCATTAGGAAAAAAAAAAAGGAAACGGGGGGGGAAAGAAGGGAAATAAAATAAACGGGAAGAATAATTAAAAAAAAAAAAAGCAATAAGCCGGCCACCTGAAAAATTATGTCCATTATCTCAAAATTAATAACTTATAAGAAGAGGAATCTTTTGAACTGATGAAAATTTCATACCTTCTGTAAAAATTTACACAAAATGAGCTGTGATCTTAAGTGTGAAACTATGAAACTTTCAGAAAATAAGGGGAGACAGTCTGGCAGGGGGGCTGGGGGGGGTGGTAGGAACAGAGAGGGAAGGAAGCATAATGGGTTACCGTGGTAGTCCAAGGGTGATTTAGTGGTGGGTGCCTAGGGTGGTGGTACCTGATGGGGGTATTGTAACATTGTTACAGGGTAGCCCAGAGTGGACTGGGCAGCCTGTCTGTGGGGCCTCACCTGCACGCATGCTCACAATTCAGTTATATGCAGGTACACACAAAAGGGTCAATAATGGGTTTATTTACAAAAGGGGAAAGGAATAGGAAACAACCCAGGGAAAGAGAGCAGGATACAAAGTAACTGGAATAGCTTATGGCTAGGCTGACTGAACACAACAAGTCACACAGTCGGGAGAGCCGGTTCCCGAGGGAGAGAGAGAGCCCACGAGAGATGCAATCGCACCCTATTTACCCCCAAATGTCCCAGAATTCCTGCTAGCTCTGCCCTTGGGTCCTTGCATTTCTCTCCCTGGTGCTGCTGGGAGTTATAGTTTCCAATCACTGGGGTAGGAGTAGAGTCCAGAAAGTTGGAGTAGGGGGTAGGGTCCACAAGACTGCAGAGTTCCTTTAAGACATCCTTCCCCTTAACAACATTACTGAAATAGAAAAAGTAATTAATGAATTATAAAAGTAAGGTTAAAAAAAAGTTCAGAAAACATATTCTAGAAATACTCTGGATATTCTGATACACTCTCTGTATCCATTTCTGGAGGTTGGTTTATGGACCAGGTTATGGTGTATTTTGGTGCCTGTTTCAGGGCATTTGAAAGAAATAAAAATGTGTAGTCTTTTGTTGGGTAGAGTGTTTTATACATGCTGACTGGATCTCGTTGGTTGACCACTTTGCTCCTATCTTGTCTTTGATGTTTATTTGCCATCTTTAGTGGTAGCAGTTGTTGAGAGTAGAATGTTGATATCCCCAAATAAAGTTAGGGATTCATCAGTTTCTCCCTTCAGTTCTCTTAGTCTTTGCTCATGTTTTTGTTGTTGTTGTTGTTTGTTTGTTTGTTTGTTTTTAAGATTTAAAGTTCTGTGCATACAGAACTGGGTACAGAGGTGCAGGGGCAGTGAGAGGATTCACCAGAGACAGAGTGAGGAGCAGAACAGGCAGATCAATGAAGTACACTGCTGAGGGGAGCAGCGGGCGGGTCAGGAGAGGTCTGACACGCCATGTGGATCACCTCTAGTCAGGGCTGGGATAGAACTCATGCTGAAGTGACTTATTTCTAAGTGCTCTGCTTTAACCCACTGCACCACCAGGGAGGGCCCTGCTCATGTATTTTGAGGCTTCATTGTTTGCTGAGTAAATGTTTAGAATTGTTTTGTCTTCTTGGTGAATTGATCCTATTATCATTATGTTGTGTCCCTCTTTATCTCCAGTAATTTTCTTTACTATGAATCTACTTTATCTGCTACCAATAGAACCATTCCTTTTTCTCCTGTAGGCAGTATGTACATAGTATATCTTCACCCACTCTTTACTTTTGACCTGTGTGCTGAATTTTAAAGTGAGTTTCTTATAACAGTATTTAGTAAGGTGATTTTTTAAAACTTCACCTTGCCAATCTGTAGACCTTTTAATTTGCATAGTTAAACAATTTACATTTTTTAGGTAGCTAATATGCTAGCAATAAGTCCACTGTTTTATCATTTCTTTCCTGCTTATTTTCTCTGCTTTTAACTATTTTTTTCCTCCTATTTTTTTGAGTGTATCTCTTTGTAAGAGAGTTTTTCTCTTTACTTGTTGCTCTGTATCGTACCTTTACACGTGACTCATCACTGTCTACTGGCATCAATGTTTCCCCACTTTGTGCAAGGGGAAACCAATCTTCCATTTAAGACCCTTTACCTTCCCTGTTTTAAATACTGCCCTCTTGAGTGCCACATAAAGTTATATTTTTGTTTCAATCATCAAATATCATTTATAAAATTTGTAAGAAAAATAGTCTATTTATATACCCATATTTCTGTATACCCTATTATTATTCTTTCCTAATGTTCCAAGCCTCCTCCTTTTCTTATGTTATTTCTGTTTTAAGAATTTCCTTTAGCCATTTTTTATGGTAAATTAGCAAGCAACAAATTCTTTCAGTTTTCCTCCATCTGAGGATACTTTCTTTTCCTTTTCATTTGTGAAGGACAGTTTCACCAAAAGTAACATCCACAATGAATTATTCTTTGCTTTCAGCACTTGAAAAATTTTGCCACTTTCTTCTAGTCTCCATGGTTTCAAATGACAAATCTGTTGTTATTCAAATTGATTCTTTTCTACAAGATAATGTTTCTTACAGGTAATGTTTCTTACCTCTCTGACTGTTTTCAAGATATTTCTGTGTCTTTAGTTTCAAAAACTTTGAGGTGTTGTGACATTGATTTCTTTAAATGTATCCTATTTGAGTTTTTTTTTTTTTTAGAGCTTTATGCATAGAAGAACTGGGGTATAGAAGTATGGGGTTGAGAGGATTCACCAGAGACAGAGTGGGGAGCAGAAAAGACAGATCTACTGGAATACACTGCTGAGGGGAGCAGTAGGAGGGTCAGGAGGGTCTGCTGTGCCCAGTGGGTTGGCTTCCAGGCTGGGGTCCAACTCATGCTGATGTATGTATCAAGA
>NW_004567111.1:41115068-41120495 GCF_000260355.1 Condylura cristata
TTTTTTCTTTAGTTTATTTCAAGAGAATCTGTAATACCTTGTTGAGTATTTTTATGATATCTACTCTAAAATCCTTGCCAGATAATGCCAACATCTGACTCATCATTGCATTGATACCAGTTAAATGCTTTTCTCATTCAAGTTGTGATAATGTTGCTATGACAGTCTGTTCTTACCACATCCTTGTCATCTGATTATTATGTTAGAATTCTTTGAGTCCTGATTAAATCTCTGTTTTAGCAATGGTCAGCCTGTTTAGATTTAGCATGCAAACTCTTGCCAAATTTGTGAACTCTGATTCTAATGTCAAACTAACTTTCAGTCTGCATGCAATGTTATTTGGGTTCTCTTGGTTTATTTGGTGCAAATGGAGTTTCTGCCTGTCCCTGCACATACTGCCTAGTGGGAAAAAAGGGATTTCTGTAGGGCAGGCCACCTGGCACTTCTAGATGGGGGACAATAAGTTCAAGCTGCCCATTGTTGTGACAGAATCTTCCTAGTAAGTGCCACCCTTGGGAGGTAGGGGTGCTCTTTGGCTTGACATACCTCTTACTGTTAGTGGGCTTACTAATTTATTCCATTTTCTGATGTTGCTGGCTTCACCTTGCATTGGGTGAATCTTTGATCCAGGAGAGAAATGAAACTGCCTGGGTTGCCACTTATTTCTAGATTGGTGGTCATAGGTCAGAGTCATGTTTTTCTCTTGGCTGGGTGGTTAAAAGCTGTCCTACCACCATGTTATTTTTTGTCTGAGATCCCCAACCAATCCACCTTCTTTCCACCTTTCAGAGCTGTCGCTCAGCATCTTTGATGGTGTTTTTCAGAATTTATATCAGTACTGAGAAGGGAAGAAACAAAGAGACATGAGTTTACACCATCTCATCCAGACTGCAGGTGTGATCTTCACCTAGTGATTTATAATGACCAAACTGAACTCGCAGGAAGAAAGTAAAAAAAATATGCCAATGCCACACACAAAGGCAGTCGATCAGAGCTCAGAGAAGATTGGGGAAGAGTGAAACATGATTTTAGAGAAGCAAAGAGAATATCCCTCCCTCGTGCTACAAGGGTAGTTAAAGTGCAGCACTATGAATCTCTCTGCAGCCGCTGAGCATAACTTCCATCCCCAGCAGGGAGCTGACCCACATGGCACAGCAGACCACTCCTGCCCTGCCCACTGTTCCCTTCAGCAGTGTACTTCAGTAGATCTGTCTGTTCTGCTCCCCACTTTATCTGATGAATCCTCTCATCCTCCCATACCTCTGGCCTGTATCCTAGTTTTTATATGAATAAATAAATATTTAATAAAAACATTGAAAAAGGATATCCAGCACAACAACCATTTTTTGGATGAAGGAAAAATCAAAACATTTTTAAGTATGCAGACTAAAAACACTTAACTGGACCCACCCTGATGGTGCCACCAGATAAAGCATAGCACTCTGAAGCTATCTGCAGCCACTGCAGCACAAGTTTGATCCCAGGCCAGGGAAGTGATGCAGCAGACCTCTCCTGTCCCACCCGCTGCTCCCCTCAGCAGTGTACTTTGTTGATCTACCTGTTCTGCTCCCCACTCTGTCTCTGGTAAATCCTTTCACCCCCAGCACCTCTGGTCTGTACCCCAATTCTGTATGCATAAATAAATCTTCAAAAAAAAAGCAGCACTTTATTTCATACCACTGTTAAAAGAATATCATCTGAAGAAGAAAAGAAATCTCAGAGAAATAGGTTGTATAAGAAAGTAATATCAAATAAAATATATTGGTATGTATTACTAAATATTTATTAACCACCAACAAATCTAATTCTGGGATTTGTAATTAAATGATGCTAAATCCCTAGATAACAATAACAAGGAATATAGTGGCAATTCACTGAGTAGTTAGAATGAAATAGCACCCTTGTCTTATTCTGAGAAAGAGAGCGGTCTTGGATCACTTTAGACACTATTGGAAAATTTATGCCATAAATGATGTTTAGAAAAAAAAGAAAACTTTACCGAAAAAGGTTACTTAACCTATAGTTGCCTATCACAAATACAGGCAAAGGGGAGATATAGGAATTCTGTCAATTTTTAAAAAGGGAGGGAAAAGAAAAAAGATGGTAAATATAAAACACAAAATAGATGGCTCGCACTTTCCATAGGACACAGAGCATGCAGAAGACATGAACCAGTTATTCAATTCAGCAAAACACAAATGTTTCCGTGAACTGAGGACATATAGTGTATAGCCTACTTTGTGTTCAAGTGCTTTTAAAAAGTAAGGCAGCTTTGCCTTCTCATGAAAATTGATAATTAACCAGCTTTGTGAAAGATATATTGATGTGAGTTGGGAGGGAGGGGGCTAGTTAAAAGTCAATCCCTGGAAAAAAAATGTTTCCTGCTTCTCTTTCCTGTTCCCCCAACCTGCCTCCCCAGCACCTTAAACCATGGACCTTTAGACTCCAAACTTCATTTCTTTTTCCTTCCTTTTAGGCCTCTGACCTAGCTAGCACTTGCTTGACTTCAGGAAAAAAAAATTTTCAGGGAAAGTAGTCAGTAAGCCTCTGTTTGTATGAGAATGTTCCAAAACGATAAAACAGCCAACAGCAGTGGCGACGTCTACTTCATCTTTAACTTTTCAGTTCAGAAATTAGATGTGTAGGAAAGTGGAAAGGTAGAAAGGAGTAATTCTCTTTACTTTTTTTTAACATCATTTATGGCGTAAATTTTCCAACAATGTCTAAAGTGATCTAATACCACTGTTTCTCAGAATAAGACAGAGATGCTACTGCATTCTAATTACTCAGTCAATTGCCACTATAGTCCTGTGTACCAGCTATGTGTTAAGCATCAAGGAAACAGAATTGCAAAGGCATGACTTTTATAGGTATGGGTCCATATCTGATGATGCCAAAGGGCCTTGACTCCATTAGCAAGAATCTCAGAAATTTCTAGACAAGATGAAAGCACTGAGTGGCTTCAAGCCACACACTCCTAGCTCTACTCCTCACTACCCAATTCCCAGCCCACCTCTCCAGAGTGAGGGCCAGGGGCTGATGATGGTCTCACCCTGTGTCTTAGTCCATTCAGGCTGCAAAAACAGAATCCAGTAACCCCCACCCTTGCTTTCCCTCCCCCACAGTTTGTTCCCATTGGTTGACTGAAGTTTGAAAATGTTACCACATACAAGGAATTTTGAGAGAGATCACATTTCACGTAACTTTTGTTACAGTATGTTGTTAAGTGGTTCCATTATAGTATCAGTTACAGTGCCTAATTTATAAATCTTTATAGCCACATATGTAGGCGTAAATAGAGCATGCATTGATTCAGGGGATCTTGAACACAGCCCCTGCGGACAGGAGTGAGTATGGCAGGAAAGACTGAGTGACTCACCCACAACAGAAATCTGCTTCTAACAGTTCTGGAAATACAAGATCTAGGCACTGGCAGATCTAATGTCTGATAAAAGCTCCTGAGTCACAGGTGACCTTCCATTTGTGTCCTACATGAGAGAGGGAGTCCCTGGGATCTCTTTTACAAGGGCACTAATTTCATTCATGAGAGCTTCCCAAAGGTCCCACCTCCAAAGACCCTCACGTTGGGGGTTAGGATTTCACATAGAAATTGGGGAGGGGGACACAAACATTCAGTCTGCAGCACTCTGGAAGGGTCCTCCCTCTTCCCACTAAGGTCAAGCAAATTAGGTCATTGTGCAGTTAAAGTCATATGACAGGACATTTGTTTTGACAGAATTCTGTAATTGCTCTTTCCTCCTCATCCCTGCAGCATATGAGATAGTCATACTTGGAACTTTTGTATCTGTTCTGTGTTGTCCCTGTGCACCAAGGGAACCAAATCTGACTCATGCCTATTTATTCTAGAACCCAGCACTGTTGCCTTTTGAAATGAGCTGGAGGATGGGTTCCGAAAACAGGGACTGCTTATTAAGAACTGAGATCAAACTGGATCACAGGATCTAACACATTTGACAATTTGAAAACCCCAAAATAAACTTTAGGAAAAAGAATTCTAAAATCTACTGTGTGGTATAAAATAACTGACTTGTACATTTAGAATACCAAAAGGTAATTTCTTGAGATAGTTTTATGCCTTAGGAAACCTATTAAATTTTCTATCATTTTTTAGCACTTCCACATCTAAAAATCTAACATTCCTTGAATATCTCTCCCAAATATAAGAAAACCCATTAGAAAGAGCTCGTACACCTGCATGTCAAAAGTGAGGCCAATGTGCTTTGGAATGAGCATGTACCCCAGTTATTATATGCATAAATAAATAAAATAATTTTTTAAAGAGATAATTCTGTCATTTTTTAAAGATTTATTTATTTATGCATACAGAACTGGGGTGCAGGCCAGAGGTGCAGGGTGGTGAGAGGATTCACCATAGACAGATGGGAGCAGAGCCGGCAGATTCACTGAAATATACTGCTGAGGGAAGCATTGAGAGAGTTGCAAAGTAGGTATGTTGCTAATAACTGATCCTGCAGTTGCCACATTGGAAACTCCTGCTGAATTACATATGCAAGATATCCCACAAATGCCCACCTTTAAGCCACTGTCTGTCTCTTTAGATAACAGCCACTCACCAGCAGAGAAAAGTCTGAAACAACTCTCCTGGTTTTAAGTGCAATGCATCCTTTCAACTTTTCCATTTTCTCTGTCTTCTCAAGTTCAATTCTAGTGACGTATCATATGTACTAGTCTCCTATGGACCCATCTTAACTCCTCTCTTGGGCTTCAAGATGCACCCAAAGCTTCTGAGAATGCCAGGGTCACCCATCGTGGAGATAAAAGTCCTGAGCAATGAAAGAGGAGGACCTCAAGAGGAAGTTCTTTTTAGCACACAAAGGATAATGGATACAGAGATGGAGCAATGGGAACTGTTGTTTAATGGGTGTAAAGTTTAAGATTTGCAAGACAAAAGAGTTTTGGAGATTGTTACACAATGATGTAAATAGACTTAATCCTACTAAAATGTACTTGGAAATGGTTAACATGATACATTTTAGGTTATGTATTTTTTAACAGAATTTTTAAAAGTTTTTAAAAAAGCCACATCCTGCAAGGAAAATACTAAAGGAGCTGAAGGTGTGAGCTGTAGCTTAGGAAACTGATGAAGCTGGAAGGAGAACACCACTAGATTGGGGGGTGAACCCCCCCCTCCGTATTCCCATCATAGACAAACTTTTTCTCTATCACAGATATCATTTTACTTCATTTAAATATCTTCTCCAGTTGCTTCATTTCCATCTCACACTAGAAGGTTAGTTTTTTTTCTCTTAAGCAGCGACTTCCACTAGTTTGGCACCCCAGCTCAGTGTGTGGCATAGAACAGATATTCTGTAATTGATTGTTGAGTAGGGATGGATGGATGGATGGATGGATGGATGGATGGATGGATGGATGGATGGATGGATG